>NC_064639.1:5164015-5467045 GCF_023864345.2 Schistocerca serialis cubense | reverse complement strand
GATGAAACCCAGAAATTGCATCGGAATTAAATAGAAAAGGCACAATGCCGACTTAAGTACATGAAGACTGACTCTAATTACTGTCTATGATTTGAACCATTCCTGTGACACTAGTTATACTTTTCGATGCTTCACTTCAGGTTTACTGAATCCCTTGGACCTTCTTATTGACGATGAAACACAGAAATTGCATCGGAATTAAATACAAAATCACAATACCGACTTAAGTACAAGAAGACTGACTCATCTTACTGTCTATGTTTTGAACCATTCCTGTGACACTAGTTATAGATTCCGATGCTTCACTTCAGGTTTATTGTATCCTTTGGACCTTCTTATTGTCGATGAATTTCAGAAATAGCATTGGAATAAAATACAAAAGGCACAATGCCGACTTAAGTACAAGAAGACCGACTCTTCTTACTGACTATGTTTTGAACCATTCCTGTGACAATAGCTATAGATCCCGATGCCTCACTTCAGGTTTACTGTATCCCTCTGACCTTCTTATTGACGAGGAAACACAGAAATTGCATCGGAATTAAATAGATACGCCACAGTGCCTACTTAAGTACGAGAAGACTGACTCTACTTACTGGCTATGTTTAGAGACATTCCTGTGACACTAGTTATAGATTCCGATGCTTGACTTCGGTTTTACTGTATCCCTTGGACCTTCTTATTGACGATGAAACACAGATATTGCATCGGAATTAAATACAAAAGGCACAATGCCGACTTAAGTACAAGAAGACTGACCCTTCTTACAGTCTATGTTTTGAACCATTCCTGTGACACTAGTTATAGATTCCGATGCTTAACTTCAGGTTTACTGTATCCCTTGGACCTTCTTATTGACGATGAAACACAGATATTGCATCGTAATTAAATAAAAAATGCACAATGCCGACTTAAGTACATGAAGACTGATTCTTCTTACTGTCTATGTTTTGAACCATTCCTGTGACACTAGTTATAGCTTCCGATGCATCACTTCAGGTTTACTGTATCCCTTGGACCCTCTTATTGACGATGAAACACAGAAATTGCATCGGAATTAAATACAAAAGGCACAATACCGACTTAAGTACAAGAAGACTGACTCTTCTTACTGTCTATGTTTTGAACCATTCCTGTGACACTAGCTACAGATTCCGATGCGTCACTTCAGGTTTACTGTATCCCTTGGACCTTCTTATTGACGATGAAACTTAGAATTTGCATCGGAATTAAATAAAAAAGGGACAATGCCGACTTAAGTACAAGAAGACTGACCCTTCCTACTGTCAATGTTTTGAACCATTACTTTGACACTTGTTATAGACTCCGATGCTTCACTTCAGGTTTACTGTATCCCTCTGATTTTCTTATTGACGATGAAACACAGAAATTGCATCGGATTTAAATACAAAAGGTACAATGCCGACTTAAGTACATGAAGACTGACTCTTCTTACTGTGTATGTTTTGAACCATTCCTGTGACACTAGTTATAGATTCCGATGCTTCACTTCAGGTTTACTGTATCTGTTTCTACTGACTGTGTATGCTTTGAACCATTCCTGTGACTCTAGTTATAGATTCCGATGCTGCACTTCAGGTTTACTGTAGCCCTCTGACCTTCTTATTGACGATGAAACACAGAAATTGCATCGGTATTAAATACAAAAGGTACAATGCCGACTTAAGTACATGAAGACTGACTCTTCTTACTGTGTATGTTTTGAACCATTCCTGTGACACTAGTTATAGATTCCGATGCTTCAATTCAGGTCTACTGTATCCCTTGGACCTTCTTATTGACGATGAAACACAGAAATTGCATCGGAATTAAATACAAAAGGCACAATGCCGACTTAAGTACAAGAAGACTGACTTTTCTTATTGACTTTGCTTTGAAGCATTCCTGTGACACTAGTTATAGATTCCGATGCTTCACATCAGGTTTACTGTATCCTTATGACCATCTTATGTACGATGCAACACAGAAATTGCATCGGAATTATATACAAAATGCACAATGCCGACTTATGTACATGTAGATTGACTTTTCCTACTGTCTATGATTGCTGTGACACTAGTCATAGAATCCGATGGTTCATTTCAGGTTTACTGTATCCCTCTGACCTTCTTAATGACGATGAAACACAGAAATTGCATCGGAATTAAATACAAAAAGCGCAATGCCGAATAAAGTACAAGAAGAATGACTCTCCTTCCTGTCTGCGTTTTGAACCATTCCTGTGACACTAGTTATAGACTCCGATGCTTCACGCCGGGTTTACTGTATCCCTTGGACCCTCTTATTAACGATGAAACACAGAAATTGCATCGGATTAAATACAAAAGCCACAATGCCGACTTAAGTACAGGAAGACTGACCCTTCTTACTGACTACGTTTTGAACCATCCCTGTGACAGTAGTTATAGATTCCGATGCTTCACTCGAGGTATACTCTGTCCCTTGGACCTACCTATTGACGATGAAACACAGAAATTGCATCGGAATTAAATACAATAGGAACAATGTCGACTTAAGTACAAGTAGACTGACTCTTCCTACTGTCTATGTTTTGAACCATTGCTGTGACACTAGTTTTAATTCCGATGCTTAACTTCAGGATTACTGTATCCCTTGGCCCTTCTTATTGACGATGAAACACAGAAATTGCATCGGATTTAAATACAAAAGGCACAATGCCGTCTTAAGTACAAGAAGACTGACTCTTCTAACTGATTATGATTTGAGCCATTCCTGTGACACTTAAATTCCGATGATTCACTTCAGGTTTACTGCATCCCTTGGACCTTCTTATTGACGATGAAATACAAAAATTGCATCGGAATTAAATACAAAAGGCACAACGCAGAATTAAGTACAAGAAGACTGACTCTTCTTACTGACTATGTTTTGAACCATTGCTGTGACACTAGTCATAGATTCCGATGCTTCACTTCAGGATTACTGTATCCCTTGGACCTTCTTACTGACGATGAAACACAGATATTGCATCGGATATAAATAGAAAAGGAAATAATGCCGACTTAAGTACAAGAAGACTGACTCTTCTTACTGTTTATGTTTGAACCATTCCTGTGACACTAGTTATAGGTTCCGATGCTTAACTCCAGGTTTACTGCATCTCTTGGACCTTCTTATTGACGATGAAACACAGAAATTACATCGGAATTAAATACAAAAGGAACAATGCCGACTTAAGTACAAGACGACTGACTCTTCTTACTGACTATGACTTGAACCGTTCCTGTGACACTAGTTATAGTTTCCGATGCTTCACTTCAGGTTTACTGTATCCCTTGGACCTTCTTATTGACGATGAAACACAGAAATTGCATCGGAATTAAATAGAAAAGGCACAATGCCGACTTAAGTACATGAAGACTGACTCTAATTACTGTCTATGATTTGAACCATTCCTGTGACACTAGTTATAGTTTTCGATGCTTCACTTCAGGTTTACTGAATCCCTTGGACCTTCTTATTGACGATGAAACACAGAAATTGCATCGGAATTAAATACAAAATCACAATACCGACTTAAGTACAAGAAGACTGACTCATCTTACTGTCTATGTTTTGAACCATTCCTGTGACACTAGTTATAGATTCCGATGCTTCACTTCAGGTTTATTGTATCCTTTGGACCTTCTTATTGTCGATGAATTTCAGAAATTGCATTGGAATAAAATACAAAAGGCACAATGCCGACTTAAGTACAAGAAGACCGACTCGTCTTACTGACTATGTTTTGAACCATTCCTGTGAAAATAGCTATAGATCCCGATGCCTCACTTCAGGTTTACTGTATCCCTCTGACCTTCTTATTGACGAGGAAACACAGAAATTGCATCGGAATTAAATAGATACGCCACAGTGCCTACTTAAGTACGAGAAGACTGACTCTACTTACTGGCTATGTTTAGAAACATTCCTGTGACACTAGTTATAGATTCCGATGCTTGACTTCGGTTTTACTGTATCCCTTGGACCTTCTTATTGACGATGAAACACAGAAATTGCATCGGATTTAAATACAAAAGGCACAATGCCGACTTAAGTACAAGAAGACTGACTCTTTTTACTGATTATGATTTGAGCCATTCCTGTGACACTTAAATTCCGATGATTCACTTCAGGTTTACTGTATCCCTTGGACCTTCTTATTGACGATGAAACATAGAAATTGCATCGGAATTAAATACAAAAGGCACAATACCGACTTAAGTACAAGAAGACTGACTCTTCTTACTGTCTATGTTTTGAACCATTCCTGTGACACTAGCTACAGATTCCGATGCGTCACATCAGGTTTACTGTATCCCTTGGACCTTCTTATTGACGATGAAACTTAGATTTTGCATCGGAATTAAATAAAAAAGGGACAATGCCGACTTAAGTACAAGAAGACTGACCCTTCCTACTGTCAATGTTTTGAACCATTCCTTTGACACTTGTTATAGACTCCGATGCTTCACTTCAGGTTTACTGTATCCCTCTGATTTTCTTATTGACGATGAAACACAGAAATTGCATCGAAAATAAATACAAAACGCACAATGCCGACTTAAGTACAAGAAGACTGACTCTTCTTACTGTCTATGGTTTGAACCATTCCTGTGACACTAGTTATAGATTCCGTTGCTTCACTTCAGGTTTACTGTATCCCTTGGACCCTCTTATTGACGATGAAACACAGAAATTGCATCAGAATTAAATACAAAAGGCACAATACCGTCTTCAGTACAAGAAGACTGACTCTTCTTACTGTATATGTTTTGAACCATTCCTGTGACACTAGTTATAGATTCCGATGCTTCACTTCAGGTTTAATGTATCACTTGGACCTCCTTATTGACGATGAAACACAGAAATTGCATCGGAATTAAACACAAAAGGCACAATGCCGACTTAAGTACAAAAACATTGACTCTTCTTACTGACTATGTTTTGAACCATTCCAGTGACACTAGTTATAGATTCCGATGCTTCACTTCAGGTTTACTGTATTCCTCTGACCCTCTTATTGACGATGAAACACAGAAATTGCATAGGAATTAGATACAAAAGGCACAATGCCGACTTAAGTACAAGAAGTCTGACTCTTTTTACTGACTATGTTTTGAACCATTCCTGTGGCACTAGTTATAGATTAGGATGCTTCACTTTAGGTTTACTGTATCCCTCTGACATTCTTGTTGACGATGAAACACAGAAATTGCATCGGAAATAAATAGAAAAGGCACGATGCCGACTTAAGTACAAGACGACTCACTTTTCTTACTGTCTATGTTTGAACCATTCCTGTGACACTAGTTATAGATTCCGATGCTTCACTTCCGGTTTACTGTATCCCTTGGACCTTCTCATTGACGATGAAACACATAAATTGCATCGGAATTAAATACAAAAGGCACAATGCCGACTTAAGTACAAGAAGACTGACTCTTCTTACTGACTATGTTTTGAACCTTTCCTGTGACACTAGTTATAGATCCCGATGCTTCACTTCCGATTTACTGTATCTCTCCGACCTTCTTATTGACGAGGAAACACAGAAATTGTTTCGGAATTAAATAGAAACGCCACAATCCCTACTAAAGTACAAGAAGACTGACTCTTCTTACTGGCTATGCTTTGAACCATTCCTGTGACACTAGTTATAGATTCTGATGCTTGACTTCCGTTTTACTGTATCCCTTGGACCTTCTTACTGACGATGAAACACAGAAATTGCAACGGAATTAAATACAAAAGGCACAATGCCGACTTAAGTACAAGAAGACTGACCCTTCTTAATGTCTATGATTTGAACCATTCCTGTGACACTAGTTACAGATTCCGATGCTTCACTTCGGGTTTGCTGTATCCCTCTGACCTTCTTGTTGACGATGAAACACAGAACTTGCATCGGAATTAAATACAAAAGGCACAATGCCGACTTAAGTACAAGAAGACTGACTCTTCTTACTGACTATGTTTTGATCCATTCCTGTGACACTAGTTACAATTGCAACACTTCACTTCAGGTTTACTGTATCCCTCTGACCTTCGTATTGCCGATGAAGCACAGAAATTGCATCGGAGTTAAATACAAATGTCACAATGCCGACTTAAGTACAAGAAGAGTGACACTTATTACTGTCTATGATTTGAACCATTCCTGTGACACTAGTTATAGATTCCCATGCTTCACTCCATGTTTACTGTATCCCTTGGACCTTCTTATTGACGATGAAACACAGAAATTGCATCGGAATTAAATAGAAAAGGCACAATGCCGACTTAAGTACAAGAAGACTGACTCTTCTTACCAACTATGTTTTGAACAATTCCTGTGTCACTAGTTATAGATTCCGATACTTCACTACAGGTTTACTGTATCCCTTGGACCTTCTTATTGACGATGAAACACAGATATGGCATCGGAATTAAATACAAAAGGCAAAATGCCGACTTAAGTACAAGAAGACTGACCCTTCTCACTGTCTATATTTTGAACCATTCCTGTGACACTAGTTATAGATACCGATGCTTCATTTCAGGTTTACTGTATCCCTCTGACCTTCCTATTGACGATGAAACACAGAAATTGCATCGGAATTAAATACAAAAGGCACAATACCGACTTAAGTACAAGAAGACTAACACTTCGTACTGTCTATGCTTTGAACCATTCCTGTGACACTAGTTATAGATTCCGATGCTTCACTCCAGGTTACTGTATTCCTTGGACCTTCTTGTAGACGATGAAACACAGAAATTGCATCGGAATGAAATACAAAAGGCACAATGCCGACTTAAGGACAAGAAGACTGACTCTTCTTACTGACTATGTTTTGAACCATTCCTGTGACACTAGTTATAGATTCCGATGCTTCACCCCAGGTTTACTGTATCCCTTGGACCTTCTTATTGACGATGTAACACAGAAATGGCATCGGAATTAAATAGAAAAGGCACAATGCCGACTTAAGTACAAGAAGACTGTCTCTTCTTCTTTGTCTATGCTTTAAACCATTCCTGTGACACTAGTTATAGAATCCGACGCTTCACTTCAGGTTTACTGTATCCCTTGCACCTTCGTATAGACGATGAAACAAAGAAATTGGTTCGGAATTCAATACAAAAGGCACAATGCCTACTTAACTACAGGAAGACTGACTCTTCTTACTGACTATGCTTTGAACCATTCCTGTGACACTAGTTATAGATTCCGATGCTTAACTTCAGGATTACTGTATCCCTCTGACCTTCTTAGTGACGATGAAACACAGATATTGCATCGTAATTAAATAAAAAATGCACAATGCCGACTTAAGTACATGAAGACTGATTCTTCTTACTGTCTATGTTTTGAACCATTCCGGTGACACTAGTTATAGCTTCCGATGCATCACGTCAGGTTGACTGTATCCCTTGGACCCCCTTATTGACGATGAAACACAGAAATTGCATCGGAATTAAATACAAAAGGCACAATACCGACTTAAGTACAAGAAGACTGACTCTTCTTACTGTCTATGTTTTGAACCATTCCTGTGACACTAGTTATAGATTCCGATACTTCACTTCAGGTTTACTGTATCCCGCTGACCTTCTTATTGACCATGAAACACAGAAATTGCATCGGAATTAAATACAAAAGGCACAATGCCGACTTACGTACAAGAAGACTGACTCTTCTTACTGTCTATGTTTTGGACCATTCCATTGACACTAGTTATAGATTCCGATGCTTCACTCCAGGTTTACCGTATCCCTTGGACCATCTTATTGACGATGAAACGCAGAAATTGCATCGGAATTAAATAGAAAAGGCACAATGCCGACTTAAGTACAGGAAGACTCAATCTTTTTACTGACTATGATTTAAACCATTCCTGTGACACTAGTTATAGATTCCGATGCTTCACTTCAGGTTTGCTGTATCCCTTGGACCTTCCTATTGACGATGAAACACAGAAAGTGCATCGGAATTAAATACAAAAGGCAAAATGCCGACTTAAGTACACGAAGACTGACTCTTCTTACTTTCTATGTTTTGAACCATTCCTGTGACACTGGTTATAGATTCCGATGCTACACTCCAGGTTTACTGTATCCCTTGGACCTTCATATTGACGATGAATCACACAAATTGCATCGGAATTAAATACAAAAGGCACAATGCCGACTTAAGGACAAGAAGACTGACGCTTCTCTCTGACTATGTTTTGAACCATTCCTGTGACTCTAGTTATAGATTCCGATGCTTCACTTCAGGTTTACTGTATCCCTCTGACCTTCTTATTGACGATGAAACACAGAAATTGCATCGGAATTAAATACAAAAGGCACAATGCCGACTTAAGGACAAGAAGACTGACTCTTTTTCCTATCCATGCTTTGAACCATTCCTGTGACACTAGTTATAGATTCCGATGCTTCACTGCAGGCTTACTGTGTCCCTTAGACCTTCTTATTGACGATGAAACACAGAAATTACATCGGAATTAAATACAATAGGCACAATGCCGACTTGAGTACAAGAAGACTGACTCTTCCTACTGTCTATGTTTTGAACCATTCCTGTGACACTAGTTATAGATTCCGATGCTTCACTTCAGGTTTACTGTATCCCTTGGACTGTCTTATTGACGATGAAACACAGATATTGCATCGGAATTAAATACAAAAGGCACAATACCGACTTAAGAACAAGAATACTGACCCTTCTTACTGACTATGCTTTGAACCATTCCTGTGACACTAGTCATAGATTCCGATGCTTAACTTCAGGATTACTGTATCCCTCTGACCTTCTTATTGACGATGAAACACAGAAATTGCATCGGAATTAAATAGAAAAGGCACAATGCCGACTTAAGTACAACAAGACTGACTCTTCTTACCGACTATGTTTTGAACCATTCCTGTGACACTAGTTATAGATTCCGATACTTCACTACAGGTTTACTGTATCCCTTGGACCTTCTTATTGACGATGAAACACAGAAATGGCATCGGAATTAAATACAAAAGGCAAAATGCCGACTTAAGTACAAGAAGACTGACCCTTCTTACTGTCTATGTTTTGAACCATTCCTGTGACACTAGTTATAGATTCCGATGCTTCATTTAAGGTTTACTGTATCCCTCTGACCTTCCTATTGACAATGAAACACAGAAATTGCATCGGAATTAAATACAAAAGGCACAATGCCGACTTAAGTACAAGAAGACTGACACTTCGTACTGTCTATGTTTTGAACCATTCCTGTGACACTAGTTATAGATTCCGATGCTTCACTCCAGGTTTACTGTATTCCTTGGACCTTCTTGTAGACGATGAAACACAGAAATTGCATCGGAATTAAATACAAAAGGCACAATGCCGACTTAAGGACAAGAAGACTGACTCTTCTTACTGACTATGTTTTGAACCATTCCTGTGACACTAGTTATAGATTCCGATGCTACACCCCAGGTTTACTGTATCCCTTGGACCTTCTTATTGACGATGAAACACAGAAATTGCATCGGAATTAAATAGAAAAGGCACAATGCCGATTTAAGTACAAGAAGACTGTCTCTTCTTCTTTGTCTATGCTTTAAACCATTCCTGTGACACTAGTTATATTTTCCGACGCTTCACTTCAGGTTTACTGTATCCCTTGCACCTTCTTATTGACGATGAAACAAAGAAATTGGTTCGGAATTCAATACAAAAGGCACAATGCCGACTTAACTACAGGAAGACTGACTCTTCTTACTGACTATGCTTTGAACCATTCCTGTGACACTAGTTATAGATTCCGATGCTTAACTTCAGGATTACTGTATCCCTCTGACCTTCTTAGTGACGACGAAACACAGAAATTGCATCGGAATTAAATACAAAAAGCACAATGCCACCTTAAGTACAAGAATACTGACTCATCTTACTGTCTATGATTTGCACCATTCCTGTGACACTAGTTATAGATTCCGATGCTTCACTCCAGGTTTACTGTATCCCTTGGACCTTCTTATAGACGATGAAACACAGAAATTGCATCGGAATTAAATACAAAAGGCACAATGCCGACTTAAGGACCTGAAGACTGACTCTTCTTACTGACTATGTTTAGAACCATTCCTGTGACACTAGTTGTAGATTCCGACACTTCACTTCAGGTTTACTGTATCCCGCTGACCTTCTTATTGACCATGAAACACAGAAATTGCATAGGAATTAAATACAAAAGGCACAATGCCGACTTAAGTACAAGAAGACTGACTCTTCTTACTGTCTATGTTTTGGACCATTCCATTGACACTAGTTATAGATTCCGATGCTTCACTCCAGGTTTACCGTATCCCTTGGACCATCTTATTGACGATGAAACACAGAAATTGCATCGGAATTAAATAGAAAAGGCACAATGCCGACTTAAGTACAGGAAGACTCAATCTTTTTACTGACTATGTTTTAAACCATTCCTGTGACACTAGTTATAGATTCCGATGCTTCACTTCAGGTTTGCTGTATCCCTTGGACCTTGTTATTGACGATGAAACACAGAAAGTGCATCGGAATTAAATACAAAAGGCAAAATGCCGACTTAAGGACAAGTAGACTGACGCTTCTCTCAGACTATGTTTTGAACCATTCCTGTGACTCTAGTTATAGATTCCGATGCTTCACTTCAGGTTTACTGTATCCCTCTGACCTTCTTATTGACGATAAAACACAGAAATTGCATCGGAATTAAATACAAAAGGCACAATGCCGACTTAAGGACAAGAAGACTGACCCTTTTTACTATCCATGCTTTGAACCATTCCTGTGACACTAGTTATAGATTCCGATGCTTCACTGCAGGCTTACTGTGTCCCTTAGACCTTCTTATTGACGATGAAACACAGAAATTACATCGGAATTAAATACAATAGGCACAATGCCGACTTGAGTACAAGAAGACTGACTCTTCCTACTGTCTATGTTTTGAACCATTCCTGTGACACTAGTTATAGATTCCGATGCTTCACTTCAGGTTTACTGTATCCCTTGGACCGTCTTATTGACGATGAAACACAGATATTGCATCGGAATTAAATACAAAAGGCACAATACCGACTTAAGAACAAGAAGACTGACTCTTCTTACTGACTATGCTTTGAACCATTCCTGTGACACTAGTCATAGATTCCGATGCTTAACTTATGTTTTGAACCATTCCTGTAACACTAGTTATAGATTCCGATGCTTCACTTCAGGTTTACTGTACACCTTGGACCTTCTTATTTACTATGAAACACAGAAATCGCATCGGAATTAAATACAAAAGGCACAATGCCGACTTAAGTACAAGTAGACTGACTCTTTCTACTGTCTATATTTTGAACCATTCCTGTGACACTAGTTATAGATTCCGATGCTTCACTTCAGGTTTACTGTATCCCTCTGACCTTATTGCCGATGAAACACAGAAATTGCATCGGAATTAATCAAAAAGGCACAATGCCGACTTAAGTACAAGAAGACTGCCTCTTCTTCTTTGTCTATGCTTTAACCCTGCTGTTCTGTTCGGGTCTATATGACCCGAAACGAATATGAACGTTATTTTACATTATGTAAATACCAATATATATTTATGAAACTTTGTGACTTTGTCTGAAAATGGATGAGCAGCATGTGTTTTAAAAGGTTTTAAAAAAGTTTAAGAAGTTTGGGCTTCAACTGTAATAGTTGCATATGTAATGTTCGGGTCATAATGACCCGACACAAATATGTTTAGTGTAACTCGTATTTATTTCTAAAATCTGGAAATGGCGAAAATTATTTTTGTTGTGTTGTGTGGGAATAGTGACTGCATCATTCCAACTTACTCTCAACAATCACCTAAAGCTCCATGCGTTCACAACAATGGGCTTGTTTGTTGCTTTCCCCAGGAAATAATAATTGGCAGTTCTCAATAATTGGAATGCTTTGTTTCTGCCCAGTTTGACTTGTGACACCATGGCGATGAGACCATTGAATGATCGTGAGTTGGAAGAAATAGTAAATGCCTCACCAGATGAAGGATCACTTTCTGAGTTTGAAGATCACATCAGCAATGCATCTGAAAGCGAGTGTTCCGATGACAGTTACGACAGTCCACAGCCCATACAAAATAGTGTAGAGACTTTTCTTTCTAAAAATGGGAATATAGAATGGCAGTTGCATCCACCAGCACAACATGGTCGCCTACCAGCTTCGAACATCATCAAGAGTACCCCAGGAGTTACCAGGTATGCAGTCAGCAGAATATCTGATGTAAAATGTTCATTTGAAGCAGTATTTCACACAGCGCTTCAAAATGAAATAATAGAGATGACAAATATTGAAGGGCAGCGAGTTTATGGTGAACAGTGGACAGATATTGATGGTTCTGTTTTCCATGCATACTTAGGACTCTTACTCCTAGCGGGTGTATATCGATCTCATGGGGAGTCTACAAAAAGTTTGTGGGATAAAGATACTGGGCGAAACATATTTCGAGCAACCATGTCTCATGAAACATTCTGTAAGATATCACGTGTCCTGCGATTTGACAAGAAATCTACTAGAGAGGAAAGACGACGTACTGACAAACTTGCCGCAATTCGTAGTATTTGGGAGAAGTGGGTAGAGGTCCTTCCTAAACTGTATAATCCAGGAGAAAATGTTACTGTTGACGAGCAGTTAGTAGCATTTAGAGGTCGCTGTCCATTCAAGCAGTATATCCCAAGTAAACCGGCAAAATATGGGATCAAAATATGGACCATGTGTGACAGCAAAACTTCATACGTACTGAAAGCCCAAATTTATACAGGAAAGGTGAGTGGAGCGGCACCAGAAAGAAATCAGGGAATGAGGGTGGTATCTGATCTCACTTCTGAGTTACGTGGTCAGAATATCACGTGTGACAACTTTTTTACGTCGTACAATTTGGGGCAGCTGCTTCTGAAAAGGAAATTGACTATGTTGGGAACTATACGGAAAAATAAGCCGGAGCTTCCACACAAAATGACCAACAAGGAGGTACACAGCTCTTCATTTTACTTCACAAATGACACTACTGTGGTTAATTATATTCCTAAGAGACACAAGAATGTTGTACTTATGAGCACTCTCCACCATGATGCGGAAATCAGTGACAGGGCTGATAAGAAGCCAAAAATGATTTTGGACTATAATTCAACCAAAGGTGCTGTAGACACGCTTGATCAGTTATTAGGTACATATACATGCAAACGAAAAAGTAATAGGTGGCCAATGATAGTTTTCTACAATATTCTTGATGTTTCTGCTTATAATGCATACGTTTTGTGGATTTCGGTTGACCCTAATTGGAATGCAAGCAAATTGACTAGAAGGAGAATATTCTTGGAGGAACTTGGAAAGTCACTGATAAAAGAACATATTGCATCAAGAACGCATTTCCCAAGAACAGAAGATTCTTTGAGAATGGTCACAAGCATCCAAAACCCGAATGATGTGGGTGGTGTGTCAGAATCGGTAACAACAAGAAAATCTACAAAACGTGCACGCTGTAAGTTCTGTCCATCAAGTAATGACAATAAAACAAACATGGTGTGTGGAAAATGTAGTAAACATATTTGCAAGAAACATGTAACCTACTTGTGTCCACAGTGCAAGCAGTAAGAAAAGAACTGTAGTATTTTATAAGATGATTGTATTGAAAATTCTGTTGTTTCAAATTTATGTGAATACTTGTGCCTAAACTACAATCAGTAAGAAGAGAGGATTCTAAAGTTGTAGTGCTTTCTATGTTGGAATGTAATAAAAAAACTGTAGTGTGTTCTGTACTGTAGTGTGCTCTAAGATGAATATCTGTAATGACAACTGTCTGTTGTTAGAAAATGTCAATACTTACGTCTAAACTGTCAACAATAAGAATAGAAGTATGGAAAAACTGTAGTGCTTTCTAAGTTGAATGCCTGTAATGGAAACTGTCTGTTGTTTCAAATTTATGTGCATATTTAAATGAAAAATATCCCTCAATAAAGTTGTATGCATTGTTATTATTATTATTATTACCATTATTATTATTATTATTATTATTATTATTATTACTAACAAGGTACTGGAATAGAACAACAATGTCGATAGCTAAAACTGTACCAAAATTTATGTTTCTAAAGCATTTTGATATGTCGGGTCATATTGACCCGAACAGTATATATGTCAAGTAAAAGTGAACAGAACAGCAGGGTTAAACCATTCCTGTGACACTAGTTATAGATTCCGACGCTTCACTCCAGGTTTACTGTATCCCTTGGACCTTCTTATAGACGATGAAACACAGAAATTGCATCGGAATTAAATACAAAAGGCACAATGCCGACTTAAGGACAAGAAGACTGACTCTTCTTACTGACTATGTTTAGAACCATTCCTGTGACACTAGTTATAGATTCCGATACTTCACTTCAGGTTTACTGTGTCCCGCTGACCTTCTTATTGACCATGAAACACAGAAATTGCATCGGAATTAAATACAAAAGGCACAATGCCGACTTAAGTACAAGAAGACTGACTCTTCTTACTGTCTATGTTTTGGACCATGCCATTGACTCTAGTTATAGATTCCGATGCTTCACTCCAGGTTTACCGTATCCCTTGGACCATCTTATTGACGATGAAACACAGAAATTGCATCGGAACAAATAGAAACGGCACAATGCCGACTTAAGTACAGGAAGATTCAATCTTTTTACTGACTATGTTTTAAACCATTCCTGTGACACTAGTTATAGATTCCGATGCTTCACTTCAGGTTTGCTGTATCCCTTGGACCTTGTTATTGACGATGAAACACAGAAAGTGCATAGGAATTAAATACAAAAGGCAAAATGCCGACTTAAGTACACGAAGACTGACTCTTCTTACTTTCTATGTTTTGAACCATTCCTGTGACACTGGTTATAGATTCCGATGCTACACTCCAGGTTTACTGTATCCCTTGGAGCTTCTTATTGACGATGAAACACAGAAATTGCATCGGAATTAAATACAAAAGGCACAATGCCGACTTAAGGACAAGAAGACTGACGCTTCTCTCTGACTATGTTTTGAACCATTCCTGTGACTCTAGTTATAGATTCCGATGCTTCACTTCAGGTTTACTGTATCCCTCTGACCTTCTTATTGACGATGAAACACAGAAATTGCATCGGAATTAAATACAAAAGGCACAATGCCGACTGTAGGACAAGAGGACTGACTCTTTTTCTATCCATGCTTTGAACCATTCCTGTGACACTAGTTATAGATTCCGATGCTTCACTGCAGGCTTACTGTGTCCCTTAGACCTTCTTATTGACGATGAAACACAGAAATTACATCGGAATTAAATACAATAGGCACAATGCCGACTTGTGTACAAGAAGACTGACTCTTCCTACTGTCTATGTTTTGAACCATTCCTGTGACACTAGTTATAGATTCCGATGCTTCACTTCAGGTTTACTGTATCCCTTGGACCGTCTTATTGACGATGAAACACAGATATTGCATCGGAATTAAATACAAAAGGCACAATACCGACTTAAGAACAAGAAGACTGACCCTTCTTACTGACTATGCTTTGAACCATTCCTGTGACACTAGTCATAGATTCCGATGCTTAACTTCAGGATTACTGTATCCCTCTGACCTTCTTATTGACGATGAAACACAGAAATTGCATCGGAATTAAATAGAAAAGGCACAATGCCGACTTAAGTACAACAAGACTGACTCTTCTTACCGACTATGTTTTGAACCATTCCTGTGACACTAGTTATAGATTCCGATACTTCACTACAGGTTTACTGTATCCCTTGGACCTTCTTATTGACGATGAAACACAGAAATGGCATCGGAATTAAATACAAAAGGCAAAATGCCGACTTAAGTACAAGAAGACTGACCCTTCTTACTGTCTATGTTTTGAACCATTCCTGTGACACTAGTTATAGATTCTGATGCTTCATTTCAGGTTTACTGTATCCCTCTGACCTTCCTATTGACAATGATACACAGAAATTGCATCGGAATTAAATACAAAAGGCACAATGCCGACTTAAGTACAAAAAGACTGACACTTCGTACTGTCTATGTTTTGAACCATTCCTGTGACACTAGTTATTGATTCCGATGCTTCACTCCAGGTTTACTGTATTCCTTGGACCTTCTTGTAGACGATGAAACACAGTAATTGCATCGGAATTAAATACAAAAGGCACAATGCCGATTTAAGGACAAGAAGACTGACTCTTCTTACTGACTATGTTTTGAACCATTCCTGTGACACTAGTTATAGATTCCGATGCTTCACCCCAGGTTTACTGTATCCCTTGGACCTTCTTATTGACGATGAAACACAGAAAGTGCATCGGAATTAAATAGAAAAGGCACAATGCCGACTTAAGTACAAGAAGACTGTCTCTTCTTCTTTGTCTATGCTTTAAACCATTCCTGTGACACTAGTTATATTTTCCGACGCTTCACTTCAGGTTTACTGTATCCCTTCCACCTTCTTATTGACGATGAAACAAAGAAATGGGTTCGGAATTCAATACAAAAGGCACAATGCCGACTTAACTACAGGAAGACTGACTCTTCTTACTGACTATGCTTTGAACCATTCCTGTGACACTAGTTATAGATTCCGATGCTTAACTTCAGGATTACTGTATCCCTCTGACCTTCTTAGTGACGATGAAACACAGAAATTGCATCGGAATTAAATACAAAAAGCACAATGCCACCTTAAGTACAAGAATACTGACTCATCTTACTGTCTATGATTTGCACCATTCCTGTGACACTAGTTATAGATTCCGATGCTTCACTCCAGGTTTACTGTATCCCTTGGACCTTCTTATAGACGATGAAACACAGAAATTGCATCGGAATTAAATACAAAAGGCACAATGCCGACTTAAGGACCTGAAGACTGACTCTTCTTACTGACTATGTTTAGAACCATTCCTGTGACACTAGTTGTAGATTCCGATACTTCACTTCAGGTTTACTGTATCCCGCTGACCTTCTTATTGACCATGAAACACAGAAATTGCATAGGAATTAAATACAAAAGGCACAATGCCGACTTAAGTACAAGAAGACTGACTCTTCTTACTGTCTATGATTTGGACCATTCCATTGACACTAGTTATAGATTCCGATGCTTCACTCCAGGTTTACCGTATCCCTTGGACCATCTTATTGACGATGAAACACAGAAATTGCATCGGAATTAAATAGAAAAGGCACAATGCCGACTTAAGTACAGGAAGACTCAATCTTTTTACTGACTATGTTTTAAACCATTCCTGTGACACTAGTTATAGATTCCGATGCTTCACTTCAGGTTTGCTGTATCCCTTGGACCTTGTTATTGACGATGAAACACAGAAAGTGCATCGGAATTAAATACAAAAGGCAAAATGCCGACTTAAGGACAAGAAGACTGACGCTTCTCTCTGACTATGTTTTGAACCATTCCTGTGACTCTAGTTATAGATTCCGATGCTTCACTTCAGGTTTACTGTATCCCTCTGACCTTCTTATTGACGATAAAACACAGAAATTGCATCGGAATTAAATACAAAAGGCACAATGCCGACTTAAGGACAAGAAGACTGACCCTTTTTACTATCCATGCTTGGAACCATTCCTGTGACACTAGTTATAGATTCCGATGCTTCACTGCAGGCTTACTGTGTCCCTTAGACCTTCTTATTGACGATGAAACACAGAATTTACATCGGAATTAAATACAATAGGCACAATGCCGACTTGAGTACAAGAAGACTGACTCTTCCTACTGTCTATGTTTTGAACCATTCCTGTGACACTAGTTATAGATTCCGATGCTTCACTTCAGGTTTACTGTATCCCTTGGACCGTCTTATTGACGATGAAACACAGATATTGCATCGGAATTAAATACAAAAGGCACAATACCGACTTAAGAACAAGAAGACTGACTCTTCTTACTGACTATGCTTTGAACCATTCCTGTGACACTTGTCATAGATTCCGATGCTTAACTTATGTTTTGAACCATTCCTGTAACACTAGTTATAGATTCCGATGCTTCACTTCTGGTTTACTGTACACCTTGGACCT
Organism: Schistocerca serialis cubense; assembly: GCF_023864345.2. Lineage (NCBI taxonomy): Eukaryota > Metazoa > Arthropoda > Insecta > Orthoptera > Acrididae > Schistocerca > Schistocerca serialis. The sequence goes on along the minus strand of NC_064639.1, from coordinate 5,448,900 downwards.
TCTTATTGACTATGAAACACAGAAATCGCATCGGAATTAAATACAAAAGGCACAATGCCGACTTAAGAACAAGAAGACTGACTCTTCTTACTGACTATGTTTGAACCATTCCTGTGACACTAGTTATAGATTCCGATGCTTAACTTCAGGATTACTGTATCCCTCTGACCTTCTTAGTGACGATGAAACACAGAAATTGCATCGGAATTAAATACAAAAAGCACAATACCGACTTAAGTACAAGAATACTGACTCATCTTACTGTCTATGATTTGCACCATTCCTGTGATACTAGTTATAGATTCCGATGCTTCACTCCAGGTTTACTGTATCCCTTGGACATTCTTATAGACGATGAAACACAGAAATTGCATCGGAATTAAATACAAAAGGCACAATGCCGACTTAAGGACAAGAAGACTGACTCTTCTTACTGACTATGTTTAGAACCATTCCTGTGACACTAGTTATAGATTCCGATACTTCACTTCAGGTTTACTGTGTCCCGCTGACCTTCTTATTGACCATGAAACACAGAAATAGCATCGGAATTAAATACAAAAGGCACAATGCCGACTTAAGTACAAGAAGACTGACTCTTCTTACTGTCTATGTTTTGGACCATGCCATTGACTCTAGTTATAGATTCCGATGCTTCACTCCAGGTTTACCGTATCCCTTGGACCATCTTATTGACGATGAAACACAGAAATTGCATCGGAATTAAATAGAAACGGCACAATGCCGACTTAAGTACAGGAAGACTCAATCTTTTTACTGACTATGTTTTAAACCATTCCTGTGACACTAGTTATAGATTCCGATGCTTCACTTCAGGTTTGCTGTATCCCTTGGACCTTGTTATTGACGATGAAACACAGAAAGTGCATAGGAATTAAATACAAAAGGCAAAATGCCGACTTAAGTACACGAAGACTGACTCTTCTTACTTTCTATGTTTTGAACCATTCCTGTGACACTGGTTATAGATTCCGATGCTACACTCCAGGTTTACTGTATCCCTTGGAGCTTCTTATTGACGATGAAACACAGAAATTGCATCGGAATTAAATACAAAAGACACAATGCCGACTTAAGGACAAGAAGACTGACGCTTCTCTCTGACTATGTTTTGAACCGTTCCTGTGACTCTAGTTATAGATTCCGATGCTTCACTTCAGGTTTACTGTATCCCTCTGAAATTCTTATTGACGATGAAACACAGAAATTGCATCGGAATTAAATACAAAAGGCACAATGCCGACTTAAGGACAAGAAGACTGACCCTTTTTACTATCCATGCTTTGAACCATTCCTGTGACACTAGTTATAGATTCCGATGCTTCACTGCAGGCTTACTGTGTCCCTTAGACCTTCTTATTGACGATGAAACACAGAAATTACATCGGAATTAGATACAAAAGGCACAATGCCGACTTGAGTACAAGAAGACTGACTCTTCCTACTGTCTATGTTTTGAACCATTCCTGTGACACTAGTTATACGTTCCGATGCTTCACTTCAGGTTTACTGTATCCCTTGGACCGTCTTATTGACGATGAAACACAGATATTGCATCGGAATTAAATACAAAACGCACAATACCGACTTAAGAACAAGAAGAGTGACTCTTCTTACTGACTATGATTTGAACCATTCCTGTGACACTAGTCATAGATTCCGATGCTTAACTTCAGGATTACTGTATCCCTCTGACCTTCTTATTGACGATGAAACACAGAAATTGCATCCGAATTAAATACAAAAGGCACAATGCCGACTTAAGTACAAGAAGACTGACTCTTCTTACTGTCTATGTATTTAACCATCCCTGTGACACTAGTTATAGTTTCGGATGCTTCACTCCAGGTTTACTGTATCCCTTGGTCCTTCTTATTGACGAAGAAACACAGAAATTGCATCGGAATTAAATACAAAAGGCACAATGCCGACTTAAGGACAAGAAGACTGACCCTTTTTACTATCCATGCTTTGAACCATTCCTGTGACACTAGTTATAGATTCCGATGCTTCACTGCAGGCTTACTGTGTCCCTTAGACCTTCTTATTGACGATGAAACACAGAAATTACATCGGAATTAAATACAATAGGCACAATGCCGACTTGAGTACAAGAAGACTGACTCTTCCTACTGTCTATGTTTTGAACCATTCCTGTGACACTAGTTATAGATTCCGATGCTTCACTTCAGGTTTACTGTATCCCTTGGACCGTCTTATTGACGATGAAACACAGATATTGCATCGGAATTAAATACAAAAGGCACAATACCGACTTAAGAACAAGAAGACTGACTCTTCTTACTGACTATGCTTTGAACCATTCCTGTGACACTAGTCATAGATTCCGATTCTTAACTTATGTTTTGAACCATTCCTGTAACACTAGTTATAGATTCCGATGCTTCACTTCAGGTTTACTGTACACCTTGGACCTTCTTATTTACTATGAAACACAGAAATCGCATCGGAATTAAATACAAAAGGCACAATGCCGACTTAAGTACAAGTAGACTGACTCTTTCTACTGTCTATATTTTGAACCATTCCTGTGACACTAGTTATAGATTCCGATGCTTCACTTCAGGTTTACTGTATCCCTCTGACCTTATTGCCGATGAAACACAGAAATTGCATCGGAATTAATCAAAAAGGCACAATGCCGACTTAAGTACAAGAAGACTGCCTCTTCTTCTTTGTCTATGCTTTAAACCATTCCTGTGACACTAGTTATAGATTCCGACGCTTCACTCCAGGTTTACTGTATCCCTTGGACCTTCTTATAGACGATGAAACACAGAAATTGCATCGGAATTAAATACAAAAGGCACAATGCCGACTTAAGGACAAGAAGACTGACTCTTCTTACTGACGATGTTTAGAACCATTCCTGTGACACTAGTTATAGATTCCGATACTTCACTTCAGGTTTACTGTGTCCCGCTGACCTTCTTATTGACCATGAAACACAGAAATTGCATCGGAATTAAATACAAAAGGCACAATGCCGACTTAAGTACAAGAAGACTGACTCTTCTTACTGTCTATGTTTTGGACCATGCCATTGACTCTAGTTATAGATTCCGATGCTTCACTCCAGGTTTACCGTATCCCTTGGACCATCTTATTGACGATGAAACACAGAAATTGCATCGGAACAAATAGAAACGGCACAATGCCGACTTAAGTACAGGAAGATTCAATCTTTTTACTGACTATGTTTTAAACCATTCCTGTGACACTAGTTATAGATTCCGATGCTTCACTTCAGGTTTGCTGTATCCCTTGGACCTTGTTATTGACGATGAAACACAGAAAGTGCATAGGAATTAAATACAAAAGGCAAAATGCCGACTTAAGTACACGAAGACTGACTCTTCTTACTTTCTATGTTTTGAACCATTCCTGTGACACTGGTTATAGATTCCGATGCTACACTCCAGGTTTACTGTATCCCTTGGAGCTTCTTATTGACGATGAAACACAGAAATTGCATCGGAATTAAATACAAAAGGCACAATGCCGACTTAAGGACAAGAAGACTGACGCTTCTCTCTGACTATGTTTTGAACCATTCCTGTGACTCTAGTTATAGATTCCGATGCTTCACTTCAGGTTTACTGTATCCCTCTGACCTTCTTATTGACGATGAAACACAGAAATTGCATCGGAATTAAATACAAAAGGCACAATGCCGACTGTAGGACAAGAGGACTGACTCTTTTTCTATCCATGCTTTGAACCATTCCTGTGACACTAGTTATAGATTCCGATGCTTCACTGCAGGCTTACTGTGTCCCTTAGACCTTCTTATTGACGATGAAACACAGAAATTACATCGGAATTAAATACAATAGGCACAATGCCGACTTGTGTACAAGAAGACTGACTCTTCCTACTGTCTATGTTTTGAACCATTCCTGTGACACTAGTTATAGATTCCGATGCTTCACTTCAGGTTTACTGTATCCCTTGGACCGTCTTATTGACGATGAAACACAGATATTGCATCGGAATTAAATACAAAAGGCACAATACCGACTTAAGAACAAGAAGACTGACCCTTCTTACTGACTATGCTTTGAACCATTCCTGTGACACTAGTCATAGATTCCGATGCTTAACTTCAGGATTACTGTATCCCTCTGACCTTCTTATTGACGATGAAACACAGAAATTGCATCGGAATTAAATAGAAAAGGCACAATGCCGACTTAAGTACAACAAGACTGACTCTTCTTACCGACTATGTTTTGAACCATTCCTGTGACACTAGTTATAGATTCCGATACTTCACTACAGGTTTACTGTATCCCTTGGACCTTCTTATTGACGATGAAACACAGAAATGGCATCGGAATTAAATACAAAAGGCAAAATGCCGACTTAAGTACAAGAAGACTGACCCTTCTTACTGTCTATGTTTTGAACCATTCCTGTGACACTAGTTATAGATTCTGATGCTTCATTTCAGGTTTACTGTATCCCTCTGACCTTCCTATTGACAATGATACACAGAAATTGCATCGGAATTAAATACAAAAGGCACAATGCCGACTTAAGTACAAAAAGACTGACACTTCGTACTGTCTATGTTTTGAACCATTCCTGTGACACTAGTTATTGATTCCGATGCTTCACTCCAGGTTTACTGTATTCCTTGGACCTTCTTGTAGACGATGAAACACAGTAATTGCATCGGAATTAAATACAAAAGGCACAATGCCGACTTAAGGACAAGAAGACTGACTCTTCTTACTGACTATGTTTTGAACCATTCCTGTGACACTAGTTATAGATTCCGATGCTTCACCCCAGGTTTACTGTATCCCTTGGACCTTCTTATTGACGATGAAACACAGAAAGTGCATCGGAATTAAATAGAAAAGGCACAATGCCGACTTAAGTACAAGAAGACTGTCTCTTCTTCTTTGTCTATGCTTTAAACCATTCCTGTGACACTAGTTATATTTTCCGACGCTTCACTTCAGGTTTACTGTATCCCTTGCACCTTCTTATTGACGATGAAACAAAGAAATGGGTTCGGAATTCAATACAAAAGGCACAATGCCGACTTAACTACAGGAAGACTGACTCTTCTTACTGACTATGCTTTGAACCATTCCTGTGACACTAGTTATAGATTCCGATGCTTAACTTCAGGATTACTGTATCCCTCTGACCTTCTTAGTGACGATGAAACACAGAAATTGCATCGGAATTAAATACAAAAAGCACAATGCCACCTTAAGTACAAGAATACTGACTCATCTTACTGTCTATGATTTGCACCATTCCTGTGACACTAGTTATAGATTCCGATGCTTCACTCCAGGTTTACTGTATCCCTTGGACCTTCTTATAGACGATGAAACACAGAAATTGCATCGGAATTAAATACAAAAGGCACAATGCCGACTTAAGGACCTGAAGACTGACTCTTCTTACTGACTATGTTTAGAACCATTCCTGTGACACTAGTTGTAGATTCCGATACTTCACTTCAGGTTTACTGTATCCCGCTGACCTTCTTATTGACCATGAAACACAGAAATTGCATAGGAATTAAATACAAAAGGCACAATGCCGACTTAAGTACAAGAAGACTGACTCTTCTTACTGTCTATGTTTTGGACCATTCCATTGACACTAGTTATAGATTCCGATGCTTCACTCCAGGTTTACCGTATCCCTTGGACCATCTTATTGACGATGAAACACAGAAATTGCATCGGAATTAAATAGAAAAGGCACAATGCCGACTTAAGTACAGGAAGACTCAATCTTTTTACTGACTATGTTTTAAACCATTCCTGTGACACTAGTTATAGATTCCGATGCTTCACTTCAGGTTTGCTGTATCCCTTGGACCTTGTTATTGACGATGAAACACAGAAAGTGCATCGGAATTAAATACAAAAGGCAAAATGCCGACTTAAGGACAAGAAGACTGACGCTTCTCTCTGACTATGTTTTGAACCATTCCTGTGACTCTAGTTATAGATTCCGATGCTTCACTTCAGGTTTACTGTATCCCTCTGACCTTCTTATTGACGATAAAACACAGAAATTGCATCGGAATTAAATACAAAAGGCACAATGCCGACTTAAGGACAAGAAGACTGACCCTTTTTACTATCCATGCTTGGAACCATTCCTGTGACACTAGTTATAGATTCCGATGCTTCACTGCAGGCTTACTGTGTCCCTTAGACCTTCTTATTGACGATGAAACACAGAATTTACATCGGAATTAAATACAATAGGCACAATGCCGACTTGAGTACAAGAAGACTGACTCTTCCTACTGTCTATGTTTTGAACCATTCCTGTGACACTAGTTATAGATTCCGATGCTTCACTTCAGGTTTACTGTATCCCTTGGACCGTCTTATTGACGATGAAACACAGATATTGCATCGGAATTAAATACAAAAGGCACAATACCGACTTAAGAACAAGAAGACTGACTCTTCTTACTGACTATGCTTTGAACCATTCCTGTGACACTTGTCATAGATTCCGATGCTTAACTTATGTTTTGAACCATTCCTGTAACACTAGTTATAGATTCCGATGCTTCACTTCTGGTTTACTGTACACCTTGGACCTTCTTATTGACTATGAAACACAGAAATCGCATCGGAATTAAATACAAAAGGCACAATGCCGACTTAAGAACAAGAAGACTGACTCTTCTTACTGACTATGTTTGAACCATTCCTGTGACACTAGTTATAGATTCCGATGCTTAACTTCAGGATTACTGTATCCCTCTGACCTTCTTAGTGACGATGAAACACAGAAATTGCATCGGAATTAAATACAAAAAGCACAATACCGACTTAAGTACAAGAATACTGACTCATCTTACTGTCTATGATTTGCACCATTCCTGTGACACTAGTTATAGATTCCGATGCTTCACTCCAGGTTTACTGTATCCCTTGGACATTCTTATAGACGATGAAACACAAAAATTGCATCGGAATTAAATACAAAAGGCACAATGCCGACTTAAGGACAAGAAGACTGACTCTTCTTACTGACTATGTTTAGAACCATTCCTGTGACACTAGTTATAGATTCCGATACTTCACTTCAGGTTTACTGTGTCCCGCTGACCTTCTTATTGACCATGAAACACAGAAATAGCATCGGAATTAAATACAAAAGGCACAATGCCGACTTAAGTACAAGAAGACTGACTCTTCTTACTGTCTATGTTTTGGACCATGCCATTGACTCTAGTTATAGATTCCGATGCTTCACTCCAGGTTTACCGTATCCCTTGGACCATCTTATTGACGATGAAACACAGAAATTGCATCGGAATTAAATAGAAACGGCACAATGCCGACTTAAGTACAGGAAGACTCAATCTTTTTACTGACTATGTTTTAAACCATTCCTGTGACACTAGTTATAGATTCCGATGCTTCACTTCAGGTTTGCTGTATCCCTTGGACCTTGTTATTGACGATGAAACACAGAAAGTGCATAGGAATTAAATACAAAAGGCAAAATGCCGACTTAAGTACACGAAGACTGACTCTTCTTACTTTCTATGTTTTGAACCATTCCTGTGACACTGGTTATAGATTCCGATGCTACACTCCAGGTTTACTGTATCCCTTGGAGCTTCTTATTGACGATGAAACACAGAAATTGCATCGGAATTAAATACAAAAGACACAATGCCGACTTAAGGACAAGAAGACTGACGCTTCTCTCTGACTATGTTTTGAACCGTTCCTGTGACTCTAGTTATAGATTCCGATGCTTCACTTCAGGTTTACTGTATCCCTCTGAAATTCTTATTGACGATGAAACACAGAAATTGCATCGGAATTAAATACAAAAGGCACAATGCCGACTTAAGGACAAGAAGACTGACCCTTTTTACTATCCATGCTTTGAACCATTCCTGTGACACTAGTTATAGATTCCGATGCTTCACTGCAGGCTTACTGTGTCCCTTAGACCTTCTTATTGACGATGAAACACAGAAATTACATCGGAATTAGATACAAAAGGCACAATGCCGACTTGAGTACAAGAAGACTGACTCTTCCTACTGTCTATGTTTTGAACCATTCCTGTGACACTAGTTATAGGTTCCGATGCTTCACTTCAGGTTTACTGTATCCCTTGGACCGTCTTATTGACGATGAAACACAGATATTGCATCGGAATTAAATACAAAAGGCACAATACCGACTTAAGAACAAGAAGAGTGACTCTTCTTACTGACTATGATTTGAACCATTCCTGTGACACTAGTCATAGATTCCGATGCTTAACTTCAGGATTACTGTATCCCTCTGACCTTCTTATTGACGATGAAACACAGAAATTGCATCCGAATTAATTACAAAAGGCACAATGCCGACTTAAGTACAAGAAGACTGACTCTTCTTACTGTCTATGTATTTAACCATCCCTGTGACACTAGTTATAGTTTCCGATGCTTCACTCCAGGTTTACTGTATCCCTTGGACCTTCTTATTGACGAAGAAACACAGAAATTGCATCGGAATTAAATACAAAAGGCACAATGCCGACTTAAGTACAAGAAGACTGACTCTTATTACTGACTGTGTTTTGGACCATTCCTGTGACACTAGTTATAGTTTCCGATGCTTCACTCCAGGTTTACTATATCTTGGACCTTCTTATTGACGATGAAACACAGAAATTGCATCGGAATTAAATAGAAAAGGCACAATGCCGACTTAAGTACAAGAAGACTGACGCTTCTTACTGACTATGCTATGAACCATTCCTGTGACACTAGTTATAGATTCCGATGCTTCACTTCAGGTTTTCTGTACACCTTGGACCTTCTTATTGACTATGAAACACAGAAATCGCATCGGATTTAAATACAAAAGGCACAATTTTGACTTAAGTACAAGAAGACTGACTCTTCCTACCGTCTATATTTTCAACCATTCCTGTGACACTAGTTATAGATTCCGATGCTTCAATTTAGGTTTACTGTATCCCTCTGACCTTGTTGCCGATGAAACATAGAAATTGCATCGGAATTAAATACAAAAGGCACAATGCCGACTTATGGACAAGAAGACTGACACTTCTTATTATCTATGTTTTGAACCAGTCCTGTGACACTAGTTATACATTTCGATGCTTCACTTCAGGTTTACTGTTTCCCTTGGACCTTCTTATTGACGATGAAACACAGAAATTGCATCGGAATTAAATACAAAAGGCTCAATGCCGACTTATGTACAAGAAGACTGACCTTTCCTACTGTCTATGTTTTGAACCATTTCTATGACACTAGTTATAGAGTCCGATGCTTCACTTCAGGTTTACTGTATCCCTTGGACCTTCTTATTGACGGTGAAACACAGAAATTGAATCGGAATTAAATACGAAAGGCAAAATGCCAACTTAAGTTCAAGAAGACTGACTCCTCTTACTGACTATGTTTTGAACCATTCCCGTGACACTAGTTATAGATTCCGATACTTCACTTCAGGTTTACTGTATCCTTCTGACCTTCTTATTGACGATGAAACACAGAAATTGCATCGGAATTAAATAGAAAAGGCACTATGCCGACTGAAGTACAAGAAGACTGACTCTTCTTCCTGTCTATGCTTTGAACCATTCCTGTGACACTAGTTATAGATTCCGATGCTTCACTTCAGGTTTACTGTATCCCTTGGACCTTCTTATAGACGATGAAACACAGAAATTGCATCGCAATTAAATACAAAAGGCACAATGCCGACTTAAGGACAAGAAGACTGACTCTTCTTACTGACTATGTTTAGAACCATTCCTGTGACACTAGTTATAGAGTCCGATACTTCACTTCAGGTTTACTGTGTTCCGCTGACCTTCTTATTGACCATGAAACACAGAAATTGCATCGGAATTAAATACAAAAGGCACAATGCCGACTTAAGTACAAGAAGACTGACTCTTCTTACTGTCTATGTTTTGGACCTTTCCATTGACACTAGTTATAGATTCCGATCCTTCACTTCAGGTTTACCGTATCCCTTGGACCATCTTATTGACGATGAAACACAGAAATTGCATCGGAATTAAATAGAAAAGGCACAATGCCGACTTAAGTACAGGAAGACTCAATCTTTTTACTGACTATGTTTTAAACCATTCCTGTGACACCAGTTATAGATTCCGATGCTTCACTTCAGGTTTGCTGTATCCCTTGGACCTTGTTATTGACGATGAAACACAGAAAGTGCATCGGAATTAAATACAAAAGGCAAAATGCCGACTTAAGTACACGAAGACTGACTCTTCTTACTTTCTATGTTTTAAACCATTCCTGTGACACTGGTTATAGATTCCGATGCTACACTCCATGTTTACTGTATCCCTTGGAGCTTCTTATTGACGATGAAACACAGAAATTGCATCGGAATTAAATACAAAAGGCACAATGCCGACTTAAGGACAAGAAGACTGACGCTTCTCTCTGACTATGTTATAAAACCATTGCTGTGACTCTAGTTATAGATTCCGATGCTTCACTTCAGGTTTACTGTATCCCTCTGAACTTCTTATTGACGATGAAACACATAAATTGCATCGGAATTAAATACAAAAGGCACAATGCCGACTTAAGGACAAGAAGACTGACCCTTTTTACTATCCATGCTTTGAACCATTCCTGTGACACTAGTTATAGATTCCGATGCTTCACTGCAGGCTTACTGTGTCCCTTAGACCTTCTTATTGACGATGAAACACAGAAATTACATCGGAATTAAATACAATTGGCACAATGCCGACTTGAGTACAAGAAGACTGACTCTTCCTACTGTCTATGTTTTGAACCATTCCTGTGACACTAGTTATAGGTTCCGATGCTTCACTTCAGGTTTACTGTATCCCTTGGACCGTCTTATTGACGATGAAACACAGATATTGCATCGGAATTAAATACAAAAGGCACAATACCGACTTAAGAACAAGAAGAGTGACTCTTCTTACTGACTATGCTTTGAACCATTCCTGTGACACTAGTCATAGATTCCGATGCTTAACTTCAGGATTACTGTATCCCTCTGACCTTCTTATTGACGATGAAACACAGAAATTGCATCCGAATTAAATACAAAAGGCACAATGCCGACTTAAGTACAAGAAGACCGACTCTTCTTACTGTCTATGTTTTGAACCATCCCTGTGACACTAGTTATAGATTCCGATGCTTCACTGCAGGTTTACTGTGTCCCTTAGACCTTCTTATTGACGATGAAACACAGAAATTACATCGGAATGAAATACAATAGGCACAATGCCTACTTAAGTACAAGAAGACTGACTCTTCTTCCTGACTATGATTTTAACCATTCCTGTGACACTAGTTGTAGATTCCGATGCTTCACTTCGGGTTTACTGTATCCCTTGGACCTTCTTATTGACGATGGAACACAGAAATAGCATCGGAATTAAATACAAACGACACAATGCCGACTTAAGTACAAGAAGATTGACTCTTCCAACTGTCTATGTTTTGAACCATTCCTGAGACACTAGTTATAGATTGCGATGCTTCACTCCAGGTTTACTGTATCCCTTCGACCATCTTATTGACGATGAAACACAGAAATTGCATCGGAATTAAATACAAAATGGACAATGCCGACTTAAGTACAAGAAGACTGACTCTTCCAACTGTCTATGTTTTGAACCATTCCTGTGACTCTAGTTATAGATTCCGATGCTTAACTTCCGGATTACTGTATCCCTCTGACCTTCTTAGTTACGATGAAACACAGAAATTGCATCGGAATTAAATACAAAAAGCACAATGCCGACTTAAGTCTAAGAATACTGCCTCATCTTACTGTCTATGTTTTGAACCGTCCCTGTGACACTAGTTATGGATTCCGATGTTTCACTCCAGGTTGACTGTATCCCTTGGACCTTCTTATTGACGATGAAACACAGAAATTGCATCGGAATTAAATACTAAATGCACAATGCCACTTAAGTACAAGAAGACTGACCCTTCTTACTGACTATGTTTTGAACCATTCCTGGGACACTAGTTATAGATTACGTTGCTTCACTTCAGGTTTACTGTATCCCTCTGACCTTCTTATGGACGATGAAACACAGAAATTGCATCGGAATTATATACAAAAGGTGCAATGCCGAAATAAGTACAAGAAGACTGACTATTCTTACTGTCTATGCTTTTAACCATTCCTGTGACACTAGTTATAGACTCCGATGCTTCACTCCAGGTTTACTGTATCCCATCGACCTTCTTATTGACGATGAATCACAGAAATTGCATCGCAATTAAATACAAAAGGCACAATGCCGACTTAAGTACAAGAAGACTGACTCTCCTTACAGTCTATGATTTGAACCATCCCTGTGACACTAGTTATAGATTCCGATGCTTCACTGCAGGTTTACTGTGTCCCTTAGACCTTCTTATTGACGATGAAACACAGAAATTACATCGGATTGAAATACAATAGGCACAATGCCGACTTAAGTACAAGAAGACTGACTCTTCCTACTGTCTATGCTTTGAACCATTCGAGTGACACTAGTTATGGATTCCGATGCTTCACTTCAGGTTTACTGAATCCCTTGGACCGTGTTATTGACGATGAAACACAGAAATTGTATCGGAAATAAATACAAAAAGCACAATACCGACTTAAGTACAAGAAGACTGACCCATCTTACTGACTATGTTTTTAACCATTCCTGTGACACTAGTTATAGATTCCGATGTTTCACTCCAGGTTGACTGTATCCCTTGGACCTTCTTATTGACGATGAAACACAGAAATTGCATCGGAATTAAATACAAAATGCACAATGCCGCATTAAGTACAAGAAGACTGACCCATCTTACTGACTATGTTTTGAACCATTCCTGTGACACTAGTTATAGATTCCGTTGCTTCACTTCAGGTTTACTGTATCCCTCTGACCTTCTTATTGACGATGAAACACAGAAATTGCATCGGAATTAAATACAAAAGGCACAATGCCGACTTAAGGACAAGAAGACTGACCCTTTTTACTATCCATGCTTTGAACCATTCCTGTGACACTAGTTATAGATTCCGATGCTTCACTGCAGGCTTACTGTGTCCCTTAGACCTTCTTATTGACGATGAAACACAGAAATTACATCGGAATTAAATACAATAGGCACAATGCCGACTTGAGTAAAAGAAGACTGACTCTTCCTACTGTCTATGTTTTGAACCATTCCTGTGACACTAGTTATAGGTTCCGATGCTTCACTTCAGGTTTACTGTAACCCTTGGACCGTCTCATTGACGATGAAACACAGATATTGCATCGGAATTAAATACAAAAGGCACAATACCGACTTAAGTACAAGAAGAGTGACTCTTCTTACTGACTATGCTTTGAACAATTCCTGTGACACTAGTCATAGATTCCGATGCTTAACTTCAGGATTACTGTATCCCTCTGACCTTCTTATTGACGATGAAACACAGAAATTGCATCCGAATTAAATACAAAAGACACAATGCCGACTTAAGTACAAGTAGACTGACTCTTCTTACTGTCTATGTTTTGAACCATCCCTGTGACACTAGTTATAGTTTCCGATGCTTCACTCCAGGTTTACTGTATCCCTTGGTCCTTCTTATTGACGAAGAAACACAGAAATTGCATCGGAATTAAATACAAAAGGCACAATGCCAACTTAAGTACAAGAAGACTGACTCTTCTTCCTGACTATGATTTTAACCATTCCTGTGACACTAGTTGTAGATTCCGATGCTTCACTTCAGGTTTACTGTATCCCTTGGACCTTCTTATTGACGATGAAACACAGAAATAGCATCGGAATTAAATACAAACGACACAATGCCGACTTAAGTACAAGAAGATTGACTCTTCCAACTGTCTATGTTTTGAACCATTCCTGAGACACTAGTTATAGATTCCGATGCTTCACTCCAGGTTTACGGTATCCCTTCGACCATCTTATTGACGATGAAACACAGAAATTGCATCGGAATTAAATACAAAAGGCACAATGCCGACTTAAGGAGAAGAAGACTGACCCTTCTTACTATCTATGTTTTGAACCAGTCCTGTGACACTAGTTATAGATTCCGATGCTTCACTTCAGGTTTACTGTTTCCCTTGGACCTTCTTATTGACGATGAAACACAGAAATTGCATCGGAATTAAATACAAAATGCACAATGCCGACTTATGTACAAGAAGAACAACTCTTCCTACTGTCTATTTTTGAACCATTTCTGTGACACTAGTTATACAGTCCGTTGCTTCACCTCAGGTTTACTGTATCCTTCTGACCTTCTTATTGACGATGAAACACAGAAATTGCATCGGAATAAAATAGAATAGGCAGTATGCCGACTAAAGTACAAGATGACTGACTCTTCTTACTGTCTATTCTTTGAACCATTCCTGTGACACTAGTTATAGATTCCGGTGCTTCACTTCAGGTTTTTGTATCCCTTACACCTTCCTATTGACGATGAAACACAGAAATTGGTTAGGAATTCAATACAAAAGGCACAATGCCGACTTAACAACAAGGAGACTGACTCTTCTTACTGACTATGCTTTGAACCATTCCAGTGACACTAGTTATAGATTCCGATGCCTAACCTCAGGATTGCTGTATCCCACTGACCTTGTTAGTGACGATGAAACACAGAAATTGCATCGGTATTAAACACAAAAAGAACAATGCCGACTTAAGTACAAGAATACTGACTCATCTTACTGTCTATGTTTTGAACTGTCCCTGTGACACTAGTTATAGATTCCGATGTTTCACTCCAGGTTGACTGTATCCCTTGGACCTTCTTATTGACGATGAAACACAGAAATTGCATCGGAATTAAATACAAAAGGCACAATGCCGACTTAAGTACAAGAAGACTGACTCTTCTTACTGTCTATGATTTGAACCATCCCTGTGACACTAGTTATAGATTCCGATGCTTCACTGCAGGTTTACTGTGTCCCTTAGACCTTCTTATTGACGATGAAACACAGAAATTACATCGGAATGAAATTCAATAGGCACAATGCCGACTTAAGTACAAGAAGACTGACTCTTCCAACTGTCTATGATTTGAACCATTCGAGTGACACTAGTTATAGATTCCGATGCTTCACTTCAGGTTTACTGTTTCCCTTGGACCTTCTTATTGACGATGAAACACAGAAATTGCATCGGAATTAAATACAAAAGGCACAATGCCGACTTATGTACAAGAAGACTAACTCTTCCTACTGTCTATGTTTTGAACCATTTCTGTGACACTAGTTATAGAGTCCGTTGCTTCACTTCAGGTTTGCTGTATCCCTTGGGCCTTCTCATTGACGGTGAAACACAGAAATTGCATCGGAATTAAATACGAAAAGCACAATGCCAACTTAAGTTCAAGAAGACTGACATTTCTTACTGACTATGTTTTGAACCATTCCTGTGACACTAGTTATAGATTCCGATGCTTCACTGCAGGTTTACCGTATCCTTCTGACCTTCTTATTGACGATGAAACACAGAAATTGCATCGGAATTAAATAGAAAAGGCAATATGCCGACTTAAGTACAAGAAGACAGACTCTTGTTACTGTCTATGCTTTGAACCATTCCTGTGACACTAGTTATAGTTTCCGATGCTTAACTTCAGGATTACTGTATCCCTCTGACCTTCTTAGTGAAGATGAAACACAGAAATTGTATCGGATTGAAATACAAAAAGCACAATGCCGACTTAAGTACAAGAATACTGACTCATCTTATTGTCTATGAATTGCACCATTCCTGTGACACTAGTTATAGTTTCCGATGCTTCACTTCAGGTTTACTGTATCCCTTGGACCTTGTTATTTACGATGAATCACAGAAATTGCATCGGAATTAAATACAAAAGGCACAATGCCGAGTACAAGAAGACTGACTCTTCTTACTGTCTATAATTTGAACCATTCCAGTGACACTAGTTATAGATTCCGATGCTTCACTTCAGGTTTACTGTATCCCTCTGACCTTCTTATTGACGATGAAACACAGAAATTGCATCGGAATTAAATACAAAAGGCACAATGCCGACTTAAGTACAAGAATACTGACTCATCTTACTGTCTATGATTTGCTCCATTCCTGTGACACTAGTTATAGATTCCGATGCTTCACTCCAGGTTTACTGTTTCCCTTGGACCTTCTTATTGACGATGAAACACCGAAATTGCATCGGAATTAAATTAAAAAGGCACAATGCCGACTTAAGTACAAGAAGACCGAATCTTCTTACTGTCTATAATTTGAACCTTTCCAGTGACACTAGTTATAGATTCCGATGCTTCACTTCAGGTTTACTGTATCCCTAGGACCTTCTTATTGACGATGAAACACAGAAAGTGCATCGGAATGAAATACAAAAGGCACAATGCCGACTTAACTACAAGAAGATTAATTCTTCTTACTGACTATGCTTTGAACCATTCCTGTGACTCTAGTTATCGCTTCCGATGCTTAACTTCAGGATTACTGTATCCCTCTGACCTTCTTAGTGACGATGGAGCACACAAATTGGATCGGAATTAAATACAAAAAGGACAATGCCGACTTAAGTACAAGAATACTGACTCATCTTCTTGTCTATGAATTGCACCATTCCTGCGACACTAGTTATAGATTCCGATGCTTCACTTCTAGTTTACTGTATCCCCCTGACCGTCTTATTGACGATGAAACACAGAAATTGCTTCCGAATTAAATGGAAAAGCACAATGCCGACTTAAGTACTAGAAGACTGACTCTTCTTACTGTCTATAATTTGAACCATTCCAGTGACACTAGTTATAGATTCCGATGCTTCACTTTATGTTTACTGTATCCCTTGGACCTTGTTATTGACGATGAAACACAGAAAATGCATCGGAATTAAACACAAAAGGCACAATGCCGACTTAAGTACAAGAAGACTGACTCTTCTAACTGCCTATGTTTTGAACCATTCCTGAGACACTAGTTATGGATTCCGAAGCTTCACTTCTAGTTTACTGTATCCCCCTGACCGTCTTATTGACGATGAAACACAGAAATTGCTTCCGAATTAAATAGAGAAGCACAATTCCGACTTAAGTACTAGAAGACTGACTCTTCCTATTGTGTATGATTTGAACCATTCCTAAGACACTTGTTATAGATTCCGATGCTTCACTTTAGGTTTACTGTATCCCTTGGACCTTCGTATTGTCGGTGAAACACAGAAATTGCATCGGAATTCAATACAAAAGGAACAAGGCCGACTTAACTACAAGAAGACTGACCCTTCTTACTGACTGTGTTTTGAACCATTCCTGTGACACTAGTTATAGATTCCGTTGCTTCACTTCAGGTTTACTGTATCCCTCTAACCTTCTTATTGACGATGAAACACAGAAATTGCATCGGAATTAAATACAAAAGGCACAATGCCGACTTAAGTACAAGAAGTCTGACTCTTCTTAGTGTCTATGTTTTGAACCATCCCTGTGACACTAGTTATAGATTCCGATGTTTCACTTCAGGTTTACTGTATCCCATGGACCGTGTTATTGACGATGAAACACAGAAATTGCATCGGAAATAAATACAAAAAGCACAATAGCGACTTAAGAACAAGAAGACTGACTCTTCTTACTGTCTATAATTTGAACCATTCCAGTGACACTAGTTATAGATTCCGATGCTTCACTTCATGTTTACTGTATCCCTTGGACCTTCTTATTGACGATGAAACACAGAAAATGCATCGGAATTAAATACAAAAGGCACAATGCCGACTTAAGTACAAGAAGACTGACTCTTCCAACTGCCTATGTTTTGAACCATTCCTGAGACACTAGTTATAGATTCCGATGCTTCACTTCTAGTTTACTGTATCCCCCTGACCGTCTTATTGACGATGAAACACAGAAATTGCATCGGAAGTAAATAGAAAAGGCAGTATGCTGACTTAAGTACAAGAAGACTGACTCTTGTTACTGTCTATGTTTTGAAACACTCCTGTGACACTAGTTATAGATTCCGATGCTTCACTTCAGGTTTACTGTATCCCTTGCACCTTCTTATTGACGATGAAACACAGAAATTGGTTCGGAATTCAATACAAAAGGCACAATGCCGACTTAACTACAAGAACACTGACTCTTCTTACTGACTATGCTTTGAACCATTCCAGTGACACTAGTTATAGATTCCGATGAATAACCTCAGGATTACTGTATCCCACTGACCTTGTTAGTGACGATGAAACACAGAAATTGCATCGGAATTAAATACAAAAAGCACAATGCCGACTTAAGTACAAGAATACTGACTCATCTTACTGTCTATGATTTGCACCATTCCTGTGACACTAGTTATAGATTCCGATGCTTCACTTCAGGTTTACTGTTTCCCTTGCACCTTCTTATTGACGATGAAACACAGAAATTGCATCGGAATTTAATACAAAAGGCACAATGCCGACTTAAGTACAAGAAGACTGACTCTTCTTACTGTCTATAATTTGAACCATTCCAGTGACACTAGTTATAGATTCCGATGCTTCACTTCATGTTTACTGTATCCCTTGGACCTTCTTATTGACGATGAAACACAGAAAATGCATCGGAATTAAATACAAAAGGCACAATGCCAACTTAAGTACAAGAAGACTGACTCTTCCAACTGCCTATGTTTTGAACCATTCCTGAGACACTAGTTATAGATTCCGATGCTTCACTTCTAGTATACTGTATCCCCCTGACCGTCTTATTGACGATGAAACACAGAAATTGCTTTCAGAATTAAATAGAAAAGCACAATGCCGACTTAAGTACTAGAAGACTGACCATTCCTACTGTCTATGTTTTGAACCATTCCTAAGACACTTATTATAGATTCCGATGCTTCACTTTAGGTTTACTGTATCCCTTGGACCTTCTTATTGTCGATGAAACACAGAAATTTCATCGGAATTCAATACAAAAGGCACAAGGCCGACTTAACTACAAGAAGGCTGACCCTTCTTACTGACTGTGTTTTGAACCATTCCTGTGACACTAGTTATAGATTCCGTTGCTTCACTTCAGGTTTACTGTATCCCTCTGACCTTCTTATTGACGATGAAGCACAGAAATTGCATCGGAATTAAATACAAAAGGCACAATGCCGAATTAAGTACAAGAAGACTGACTCTTCTTACTGTGTATGATTTTAACCATTCCTGTGACACTAGTTATAGACTCCGATGCTTCACTCCAGGTTTACTGTATCCCTTCGACCTTCTTATTGACGATGAAACACAGAAATTGCATCGGAATTAAATACAAAAGGCACAATGAAGACTTAAGTACAAGAAGACTGACTCTTCTTACTGTCTACGCTTTGAACTATCCCTGCGACACTAGTTATAGATTCCGATGTTTCACTTCAGGTTTACTGTATCCCGTGGACCGTGTTATTGACGATGAAACACAGAAATTGCATCGGAAATAAATACAAAATGCACAATACTGACTTAAGAACAAGAAGACTGACTCTTCTTATGGACTATGCTTTGAACCATTCCTGTGACACTAGTCATAGATTCCGATGCTTAACTTCGGGATTGCTGTATCCCACTGACCTTCTTATTAACGATGAAAAACAGAAATTGCATCCGTATTAAATACAAAAGGCACAATGCCGACTTAAGTACAAGAAGTCTGACTCTTCTTAGGGTCTATGTTTTGAACCATCCCTGTGACACTTGTTATAGTTTCCGATTCTTCACTCCTTGTTTACTGTATCCCTTGGTCCTTCTTATTGACGAAGAAACACTGAAATTGCATCGGAATTAAATACAAAAGGCACAATGCCGACTTAAGTACAAGAAAACTGACTGTTATTAATGACTATGTTTTGGACCATTCCTGTGACACTAGTTATAAATTCCGATGCTTCACTTCGGGTTTTCTGTATCCCTTGGACCATCTTATTGACGATGAAACACAGAAATTGCATCGGAATTAAATAGAAAAGGCAGTATGCCGACTTAAGTACAAGAAGACTGACTCTTGTTACTGTCTATGCTTTGAACCACTCCTGTGACACTAGTTATAGATTCCGATGCTTCACTTCAGGTTTACTGTATCCCTTGCACCTTCTTATTGACGATGAAACACAGAAATTGGTTCGGAATTCAATACAAAAGGCACAATGCCGACTTAACTACAAGAACACTGACTCTTCTTACTGACTATGCTTTGAACCATTCCAGTGACACTAGTTATAGATTCCGATGCCTAACCTCAGGATTACTGTATCCCACTGACCTTGTTAGTGACGATGAAACACAGAAATTGCATCGGAATTAAATACAAAAAGCACAATGCCGACGTAAGTACAAGAATACTGACTCATCTTACTGTCTATGATTTGCACCATTCCTGTGACACTAGTTATAGATTCCGATGCTTCACTTCAGGTTTACTGTATCCCTTGCACCTTCTTATTGACGATGAAACACAGAACTTGCATCGGAATTTAATACAAAAGGCACAATGCCGACTTAAGAACAAGAAGACTGACTCTTCTTACTGTCTATAATTTGAACCATTCCAGTGACACTAGTTATAGATTCCGATGCTTCACTTCATGTTTACTGTATCCCTTGGACCTTCTTATTGACGATGAAACACAGAAAATGCATCGGAATGAAATACAAAAGGCACAATGCCGACTTAAGTACAAGAAGACTGACTCTTCTTACTGTCTACGCTTTGTACCATCCCTGTGACACTAGTTATAGATTCCGATGTTTCACTTCAGGTTTACTGTATCCCGTGGACCGTGTTATTGACGATGAAACACAGAAATTGCATCGGAAATAAATACAAAAAGCACAATACCGACTTAAGAACAAGAAGACTGACTCTTCTTATTGACTATGCTTTGAACCATTCCTGTGACAATAGTCATAGATTCCGATGCTTGACTTCAGGATTACTGTATCCCTCTGACCTTCTTATTGACGATGAAACACAGAAATTGCATCCGTATTAAATACAAAAGGCACAATGCCGACTTAAGTACAAGAAGTCTGACTCTTCTTACTGTCTATGTTTTGAACCATCCCTGTGACACTAGTTATAGTTTCCGATGCTTCACTCCTGGTTTACTGTATCCCTTGGTCTTTCTTATTGACGAAGAAACACTGAAATTGCATCGGAATTAAATACAAAAGGCACAATGCCGACTTAAGTACAAGAAAACCGACTCTTATTAATGACTATGTTTTGGACCATTCCTGTGACACTAGTTATAAATTCCGATGCTTCACTTCGGGTTTACTGTATCCCTTGGACCATCTTATTGACGATGAAACACAGAAATTGCATCGGATATAAATAGAAAATGCACAATGTCGACTTAAGTACAAGAAGACTGACGCTTCTCACTGACTATGCTTTGAACCATTCCTGTGACACTAGTTATAGATTCCGATTCTTCACGTCAGGTTTACTGTACACCTTGGACCTTCTTATTGACTATGAAGCACAGAAATCGCATCGGATTTAAATACAAAAGGCACAATGCCGACTTAAGTACAAGAAGACTGACTCTTCCTACTGTCTATATTTTGAACCATTCCTGTGACACTAGTTATAGATTCCGATGCTTCAATTTAGGTTTACTGTATCCCTCTGACCTTATTGCCGATGAAACACAGAAATTGCATCGGAATTAAATACAAAAGGCACAATGCCGACTTAAGGACAAGAAGACTGACCCTTCTTACTATCTATGTTTTGAACCAGTCCTGTGACACTAGTTATAGATTCCGATGCTTCACTTCAGGTTTACTGTTTCCCGTGGACCTTCATATTGACGATGAAACACAGAACTTGCGTCGGAATTAAATACAAAAGGCACAATGCCGACTTATGTACAAGAAGACTAACTCTTCCTACTGTCTATGTTTTGAACCATTTCTGTGACACTAGTTATAGAGTCCGTTGCTTCACTTCAGGTTTACTGTATCCCTTGGGCCTTCTTATTCACGGTGAAACACAGAAATTGCATCGGAATGAAATACGAAAGGCACAATGCCAACTTAAGTTCAACAAGACTGACTCTTCTTATTGATTTTGTATTGACCCGTTCCTGTGACACTAGTTATAGATTCCGATGCTTCACTTCAGGTTTACTGTATCCCTTGGACCTTGTTATTTACGATGAATCACAGAAATTGCATCGGAATTAAATACAAAAGGCACAATGCCGACTTAAGTACAAGAAGACCGACTCTTCTTACTGTCTATAATTTGAACCATTCCAGTGACACTAGTTATAGATTCCGATGCTTCACTTCAGGTTTACTGTACCCCTTGGACCTTCTTATTGACGATGAAACACAGAAAGTGCATCGGAATTAGATACAAAAGGCACAATGCCGACTTAACTACAAGAAGACAGACTCTTCTTACTGACTATGCTTTGAACCATTCCTGTGACTCTAGTTATAGATTCCGATGCTTCACTTCAGTATTACTGTATCCCTCTGACCTTCTTAGTGACGATGAAACACAGAAATTGCATCGGAATTAAATACAAAAAGCACAATGATGACTTAAGTACAAGAATACTGACTCATCTTATTGTCTATGAATTGCACCATTCCTGTGACACTAGTTATAGATTCCGGTGCTTCACTTCAGAATTAATGTATCCCTTGGACCTTGTTATTTACGATGAATCACAGAAATTGCATCGGAGATAAATACAAAAGGCACAATGCCGACTTAAGTACAAGATGACTGACTCTTCTTACTGTCTATAATTTGAACCATTCCAGTGACACTGGTTATAGATTCCGAAGCTTCACTTCATGATTTAGTGTATCCCTCTGACCTTCTTATTGACGATAAAACACAGAAATTGCATCGGAATCAAATACAAAAGGCACAATGCCGACCAAAGTACAAGAATACTGACTCTTCCTACTGTCTATGTTTTGAACCATTCCTGAGACACTAGTTATAGATTCCGATGCTTCACTTCAGGTTTACTGTATCCCTTGCACCTTCTTATTGACGATGAAACACAAAAATTAATTCGGAATTCAATGCAAAAGGCACAATGCCGACTTAACTACAAGAACACTGACTCTTCTTGCTGACTATGCTTTGAACCATTCCAGTGACACTAGTTACAGATTCCGATGCCTAACTTCAGGATTACTGTATCCCACTGACCTTGTTAGTGACGATGAAACACAGAAATTGCATCGGAATTAAATACAAAAAGCACAATGCCGACTTAAGTACAAGAATACTGACTCATCTTACTGTCTATGATTTGCACTACTCCTGTGACACTAGTTATAGATTCCGATGCTTCACTTCAGGTTTACTGTTTCTCTTGGACCTTCTTATTGACGATGAAACACAGACATTGCATCGGAATTAGATACAAAAGGCACAATGCCGACCTAACTACAAGAAGACAGACTCTTCTTACTGACTATGCTTTGAACCATTCCTGTGACTCTAGTTATAGATTCCGATGCTTCACTTCAGGATTACTGTATCCCTCTGACCTTCTTAGTGACGATGAAACACAGAAATTGCATCGGAATTAAATACAAAAAGCACAATGCCGACTTAAGTACAAGAATACTGACTCATCTTATTGTCTATGAATTGCACCATTCCTGTGACACCAGTTATAGATTCCGGTGCTTCACTTCAGATTTAATGTATCCCTTGGACCTTGTTATTTACGATGAATCACAGAAATTGCATCGGAGATAAATACATAAGGCACAATGCCGACTTAAGTACAAGAAGACTGACTCTTCTTACTGTCTATAATTTGAACCATTCCAGTGACACTGGTTATAGATTCCGATGCTTCACTTCATGTTTTACTGTAGCCCTCGGACCTTCTTATTGACGATGAAACACAGAAATTGCATCGGAATGAAATACAAAAGGCACAATGCCGACTTAAGTACAAGAATACTGACTCTTCCTACTGTCTATGCTTTGAACCATTACTGTGACTCTAGTTATAGATTCCCATGCTTCACTCCAGGTTTACTGTATCCCTTGAACCTTCTTATTGACGGTGAAACACAGAAATTGCATCGAAATTAAATACGAAAGGCACATTGCCAACTTAAGAACAAGAAGACTGACTCTTCTTCCTGACTATGTTTTCAACCATTCCTGTGACACTAGTTGTAGATTCCGATGCTTCACTTCAGGTTTACTGTATCCCTTGGACCTTCTTATTGACGATGAAACACAGAAATAGCATCGGAATTAAATACAAAAGACACAATGCCGACTAAAGTACAAGAAGACTGACTCTTCCAACTGTCTATGTTTTGAACCATTCCTGAGACACTAGTTATAGATTCCGATGCTTCACTTTAGGCTTACTGTATCAACCTGAGCGTCTTATTGACGATGAAACACAGAAATTGCATCCGAATTAAATAGAAAAGGCACAATGCCGACTTAAGTACTAGAAGACTGACTCTTCCTACTGTCTATGTTTTGAACCATTCCTAAGACACTTGTTATAGATTCCGTTGCTTCACTTCAGGTTTACTGTATCCCTCTGACCTTCTTATTGACGATGAAACACAGAAATTGCATCGGAATTAAATACAAAAGCCACAATGCCGAATTAAGTACAAGAGGACTGACTCTTCTTACTGTCTTTGCTTTTAACCATTCCTGTTACACTAGTTATAGACTCCGATGCTTCGCTCCAGATTTACTGTATCCCTTCGACCTTCTTATTGACGATGAAACACAGAAATTGCACCGGAATTAAATACAAAAGGCACAATGCCGACTTAAGTACATGAAGACTGACTCTTCTTACTGTCTATGCTTTGAACCATCCCTGTGACACTAGTTAAAGATTCCGATGCTTCACTGCAGGTTTACTGTGTCCCTTAGACCTTCTTATTGACGATGAATCACAGAAATTACATCGGAATTAAATACAATAGGCACAATGCCGAATTAAGTACAAGAAGACTGACTCTTCTTACTGTCTATAGTTTGAACAATTCCAGTGCCACTAGTTATAGATTCCGATGCTTCACTTCATCTTTACTGTATCCCTTGGACCTTCTTATTGACGATGAAACACAGAAATTGCATCGGAATTAAATACAAAATGCACAACGCCGACTTATGTACAAGAAGACTGACTCTTCCTACTGTCTATGCTTTGACACATTGCTGTGACACTAGTTATAGAGTCCGATCCTTCACTTCACGTTTACTGTATCCCTTGGACCTTCTTATTGACGGTGAAACACAGAAATTGCATTGGAATTAAATACGAAAGGCACAATGCCAACTGAAGTACAAGAAGACTGACTCTTCTTACTGACTATGTTTTGAACCATTCCAGTGACACTAGTTATAGATTCCGATGCTTCACTTCAGGTTTACTGTATCCCTTAAACCTTCTTATTGACGATGAAACGCAGAAATTGCATGGGAATTAAATACAAAAGACACAATGCCGACTTAAGTACAAGAAGACTGACTCTTCCAACTGTCTATGTTTTGAACCATTCCTGTGACGCTAGTTATAGATTCCGATGCTTCACTTCAGGTTTACTGTATCCCTCTGACCGTCTTAGTGACGATGAAACACAGAAATTGCATCCGAATTAAATACAAAAGGCACAATGCCGACTTAAGTACAAGAAGACTGACTCTTCTTACCGTCTATGTTTTGAACCGTCCCTGTGACCCTAGTTATAGATTCCGATGTGTCACTCCAGGTTAACTGTATCCCTTGGACCTTCTTATTGACGATGAAACACAGAAATTGCATCGGAATTAAATACAAAATGCACAATGCCGACTTAAGTACAAGAAGACTGACTCTTCTTACTGACTATGTTTTGAACCATTCCTGTGACACTAGTTATAGATTCCGTTGCTTCACTTCAGGTTTACTGTATCCCTCTGACCTTCTTATTGACGATGAAACCCAGAAATTGCATTGGAATTAAATACAAAAGGCACAATGCCGACTTAAGTACATGAAGACTGACTCTTCTTACTGTCTATGCTTTGAACCATCCCTGTGACACTAGTTATAGATTCCGACGCTTCACTGCAGGTTTACTGTGTCCCTTAGACCTTCTTATTGACGATGAAACACAGAAATTACATCGGAATTAAATACAATAGGCACAATGCCGACTTAAGTACAAGAAGACTGACTCTTCTTACTGTCTATAGTTTGAACCATTCCAGTGACACTAGTTATAGATTCCGATGCTTCACTTCTTGTTTACTGTATCCCTTGGAGCTTCTTATTGACGATGAAACACAGAACTTGCATCGGAATTAAATACAAAAGGCACAATGCCGACTTAAGTACAAGAAGACTGACTCTTCCTACTGTCTATGTTTTGACCCATTTCTGTGACACTAGTTATAGAGTCCGATGCTTCACTTCAGGTTTACTGTATCCCTTGGACCTTCTTATTGACGGTGAAACACAGAAATTGCATTGGAATTAAATACGAAGGGCACAATGCCAACTTAAGTTCAAGAAGACTGACTCTTCTTACTGACTATGTTTTGAACCATTCCAGTAACACTAGTTATAGATTCCGATGCTTCACTTCAGGTTTACTGTATCCCGTAAACCTTCTTATTCACGATGAAACGCAGAGATTGCATTGGAATTAAATACAAAAGACACAATGCCGACTTAAGTACAAGAAGACTGACTCTTCCAACTGTCTATGTTTTGAACCATTCCTGTGACGCTAATTATAGATTCCGATGCTTCACTTCAGGTTTACTGTATCCCTCGGACCGTCTTAGTAACGATGAAACAGAGAAATTGCATCCGAATTAAATTGAAAAGGAACAATGACGACTTAAGTACTAGAAGACTGACTCTTCCTACTGTCTATGTTTTGAACCATTCCTAAGACACTTGTTATAGATTCCGATGCTTCACTTCAGGTTTACTGTATCCCTTAGACCTTCTTATTGACGATGAATCACAGAAATTACATCGGAATTAAATACAATAGGCACAATGCCGAATTAAGTACAAGAAGACTGACTCTTCTTACTGTCTATAGTTTGAACAATTCCAGTGCCACTAGTTATAGATTCCGATGCTTCACTTCATCTTTACTGTATCCCTTGGACCTTCTTATTGACGATGAAACACAGAAATTGCATCGGAATTAAATACAAAATGCACAACGCCGACTTATGTACAAGAAGACTGACTCTTCCTACTGTCTATGCTTTGACCCATTGCTGTGACACTAGTTATAGAGTCCGATCCTTCACTTCACGTTTACTGTATCCCTTGGACCTTCTTATTGACGGTGAAACACAGAAATTGCATTGGAATTAAATACGAAAGGCACAATGCCAACTTAAGTACAAGAAGACTGACTCTTCTTACTGACTATGTTTTGAACCATTCCAGTGACACTAGTTATAGATTCCGATGCTTCACTTCAGGTTTACTGTATCCCTTAAACCTTCTTATTGACGATGAAACGCAGAAATTGCATGGGAATTAAATACAAAAGACACAATGCCGACTTAAGTACAAGAAGACTGACTCTTCCAACTGTCTATGTTTTGAACCATTCCTGTGACGCTAGTTATAGATTCCGATGCTTCACTTCAGGTTTACTGTATCCCTCTGACCGTCTTAGTGACGATGAAACACAGAAATTGCATCCGAATTAAATACAAAAGGCACAATGCCGACTTAAGTACAAGAAGACTGACTCTTCTTACCGTCTATGTTTTGAACCGTCCCTGTGACCCTAGTTATAGATTCCGATGTGTCACTCCAGGTTAACTGTATCCCTTGGACCTTCTTATTGACGATGAAACACAGAAATTGCATCGGAATTAAATACAAAATGCACAATGCCGACTTAAGTACAAGAAGACTGACTCTTCTTACTGACTATGTTTTGAACCATTCCTGTGACACTAGTTATAGATTCCGTTGCTTCACTTCAGGTTTACTGTATCCCTCTGACCTTCTTATTGACGATGAAACCCAGAAATTGCATTGGAATTAAATACAAAAGGCACAATGCCGACTTAAGTACATGAAGACTGACTTTTCTTACTGTGTATGCTTTGAACCATCCCTGTGACACTAGTTATAGATTCCGACGCTTCACTGCAGGTTTACTGTGTCCCTTAGACCTTCTTATTGACGATGAAACACAGAAATTACATCGGAATTAAATACAATAGGCACAATGCCGACTTAAGTACAAGAAGACTGACTCTTCTTACTGTCTATAGTTTGAACCATTCCAGTGACACTAGTTATAGATTCCGATGCTTCACTTCTTGTTTACTGTATCCCTTGGAGCTTCTTATTGACGATGAAACACAGAACTTGCATCGGAATTAAATACAAAAGGCACAATGCCGACTTAAGTACAAGAAGACTGACTCTTCCTACTGTCTATGTTTTGACCCATTTCTGTGACACTAGTTATAGAGTCCGATGCTTCACTTCAGGTTTACTGTATCCCTTGGACCTTCTTATTGACGGTGAAACACAGAAATTGCATTGGAATTAAATACGAAGGGCACAATGCCAACTTAAGTTCAAGAAGACTGACTCTTCTTACTGACTATGTTTTGAACCATTCCAGTAACACTAGTTATAGATTCCGATGCTTC
Organism: Schistocerca serialis cubense; assembly: GCF_023864345.2. Lineage (NCBI taxonomy): Eukaryota > Metazoa > Arthropoda > Insecta > Orthoptera > Acrididae > Schistocerca > Schistocerca serialis. Next base: position 5,420,124 of record NC_064639.1, on the reverse strand, counting down.
ACTTCAGGTTTACTGTATCCCGTAAACCTTCTTATTCACGATGAAACGCAGAGATTGCATTGGAATTAAATACAAAAGACACAATGCCGACTTAAGTACAAGAAGACTGACTCTTCCAACTGTCTATGTTTTGAACCATTCCTGTGACGCTAATTATAGATTCCGATGCTTCACTTCAGGTTTACTGTATCCCACGGACCGTCTTAGTAACGATGAAACAGAGAAATTGCATCCGAATTAAACTGAAAAGGAACAATGACGACTTAAGTACTAGAAGACTGACTCTTCCTACTGTCTATGTTTTGAACCATTCCTAAGACACTTGTTATAGATTCCGATGCTTCACTTCAGGTTTACTGTATCCCTTGGACGTTCTTATTGTCGATGAAACACAGAAATTGCATCGGAATTCAATACAAAAGCCACAAGGCCGACTTAACTACAAGAACACTGACTCCTCTTACTGGCTGTGCTTTGAACCAGTCCTGTGACTCTAGTTATAGATTACGATGCTTAACTTCCGGATTACTGTATCCCTCAGACCTTCCTAGTGACGATGAAACATAGAAATTGCATCGGAATTAAATACAAAAGGCACAATGCCGACTTAAGTACAAGAAGACTGACTCTTCTTACTGTCTATGCTTTGAACCATTCCTGTGACACTAGTTATAGATTCCGATGCTTCACTTCAGGTTTACTGTATCCCTTGCACCTTCTTATTGACGATGAAACACAGAAATTGGTTCGGAATTCAATACAAAAGGCACAATGCCGACTTAACTACAAGAAGCCTGACTCTTCTTACTGACTATGCTTTAACCATTCCAGTGACACTAGTTATAGATTCGGATGCTTAACCTCAGGATTACTGTATCCCACCGACCTTGTTAGTGACGATGAAACACAGAAATTGCATCGGAATTAAATACAAAAAGCACAATGCCGACTTAAGTACAAGAATGCTGACTCATGTTACAGTCTATGATTTGCACCATTCCTGTGACACTAGTTATAGATTCCGATGCTTCACTTCAGGTTTACTGTTTCCCTTGGACCTTCTTATTGACGATGAATCACAGAAATTGCATCGGAATTAAATACAAGAGGCACAATGCCGACTTATGTACAAGAAGACTGACTCTTCCTACTGTCTATGTTTTGAACCATTTCTGTGACACTAGTTATAGAGTCCGATGCTTCACTTCAGGTTTACTGTATCCCTTGCACCTTGTTATTTACGATGAATCACAGGAATTGCATCAGAATTAAATACAAAAGGCACAATGCCGACTTAAGTACAAGAAGACTGACTCTTCCAACTGTCTATGTTTTGAACCATTCCTGTGACACTAGTTATACATTCCGATGCTTCACTTCAGGTTTACTGTATCCCTCTGACCGTCTTATTGACGATGAAACACAGAAATTGCATTCGAATTAAATAGAAAAGGCACAATGCCGACTTAAGTACTGGAAGACTGACTCTTCCTACTGTCTATGTTTTGAACCATTCCTGTGACACTAGTTATAGATTCCGTTGCTTCACTTTAGGTTTACTGTATCCCTCTGACCTTCTTATTGACGATGAAACACAGAAATTGCATCGGAATTAAATACAAAAGGCACAATGCCGACTTAAGTACAAGAAGACTGACTCTTCATACTGTCTATAATTTGAACCATTCCACTGACACTAGTTATAGATTCCGTTGCTTCACTTCAGGTTTACTGTATCCCTCTGACCTTCTTATTGACGATGAAACACAGAAATTGCATCGGAATTAAATACAAAAGGCACAATGCCGAATTAAGTACAAGAAGACTGACTCTTCTTACTGTCTATGCTTTTAACTATTCCTGTGACACTAGTTATAGACTCCGATGCTTCACTCCAGGTTTACTGTATCCCTTCGACCTTCTTATTGACGATGAAACACAGATATTGCACCGGAATTAAATACAAAAGGCACAATGCCGACTTAAGTACATGAAGACTGACTCTTCTTACTGTCTATGCTTTGAACCATCCCTGTGACACTAGTTATAGATTGCGATGCTTCACTTCAGGTTTACTGTATCCCTTAAACCTTCTTAATGACGATGAAACGCAGAAATTGCATGGGAATTAAATACAAAAGACACAATACCGACTTAAGTACAAGGAGACTGACTCTTCCAACTGTCTATGTTTTGAACCATTCCTGTGACGCTAGTTATAGATTCCGATGCTTCACTTCAGGTTTACTGTATCCCTCTGACCGTCTTAGTGACGATGAAACACAGAAATTGCATCCGAATTAAATACAAAAGGCACAATGCCGTCTTAAGTACAAGAAGACTGACTCTTCTTACCGTCTATGTTTTGAACCGTCCCTGTGACCCTAGTTATAGATTCCGATGTGTCACTCCAGGTTAACTGTATCCCTTGGACCTTCTTATTGACGATGAAACACAGAAATTGCATCGGAATTAAATACAAAATGCACAATGCCGACTTAAGTACAAGAAGACTGACTCTTCTTACTGACTATGTATTGAACCATTCCTGTGACACTAGTTATAGATTCCGTTACTTCACTTCAGGTTTACTGTATCCCTCTGACCTTCTTATTGACCATGAAACACAGAAATTGCATCGGAATTAAATACAGAAGGCACAATGCCGAATTAAGTATAAGAAGACTGACTCTTCTTACTGTCTATGCTTTTAACCATTCCTGAGACACTAGTTATAGACTCCGATGCTTCACTCCAGGTTTACTGTATCCCTTCGACCTTCTTATTGACGTTGAAACACAGAAATTTCATCGGAATTAAATACAAAATGGCACAATGCCGACTTAAGTACATGAAGACTGACTCTTCTTACGGTCTATGCTTTGAACCATCCCTGTGACACTAGTTATAGATTCCGACGCTTCACTGCAGGTTTACTGTGTCCCTTAGACCTTCTTATTGACGATGAAACACAGAAATTACATCGGAATAAAATACAATAGGCACAATGCCGACTTAAGTACAAGAAGACTGACTCTTCTTACTGTCTATAGTTTGAACCATTCCAGTGACACTAGTTATAGGTTCCGATGCTTCACTTCTTGTTTACTGTATCCCTTGGACCTTCTTATTGACGATGAAACACAGAAATTGCATCGGAATTAAATACAAAAGGCACAATGCCGATTTAAGTACAAGAAGACTGACTCTTCCTACTGTCTATGTTTTGACCCATTTCTGTGACACTAGTTATAGAGTCCGATGCTTCACTTCAGGTTTACTGTATCCCTTGGAACTTCTTATTGACGGTGAAACACAGAAATTGCATTGGAATTAAATACGAAGGGCACAATGCCAACTTAAGTACAAGAAGACTGACTCTTCTTACTGACTATGTTTTTAACCATTCCAGTAGCACTAGTTATAGATTCCGATGCTTCACTTCAGGTTTACTGTATCCCGTAAACCTTTTTATTCAAGATGAAACGCAGAGATTGCATCGGATTTAAATACAAAAACACAATGCCGACTTAAGTACAAGAAGACTGACTCTTCCAACTGTCTATGTTTTGAACTATTCCTGTGACGCTAATTATAGATTCCGATGCTTCACTTCAGGTTTACTGTATCCCTTGCACCTTCTTATTGACGATGAAACACAGAAATTGGTTCGGAATTCAATACAAAAGGCACAATGCCGACTTAACTAGAAGAAGACTGACTCTTCTTACTGACTATGCTTTAACCATTCCAGTGACGCTAGTTATAGATTCCGATGCTTCACTTCAGGTTTACTGTATCCCTCTGACCGTCTTAGTGACGATGAAACACAGAAATTGCATCCGAATTAAATACAAAAGGCACAATGACGACTTAAGTACAAGAAGACTGACTCTTCCAACTGTCTATGTTTTGAACTATTCCTGTGACGCTAATTATAGATTCCGATGCTTCACTTCAGGTTTACTGTATCCCTTGGACCTTCTTATTGTCGATGAAACACAGAAATTGCATCGGAATTCAATACAAAAGGCACAAGTCCGACTTAACTACAAGAAGACTGACTCCTCTTACTGGCTGTGCTTTGAACCATTCCTGTGACTCTAGTTATAGATTCCGATGCTTAACTTCCGGATTACTGTATCCCTCTGATTTTCCTAGTGATGATGAAACATAGAAATTGCATCGGAATTAAATACAAAAGGCACAATGCCGACTTAAGTACAAGATGTCTGACTCTTCTTACTGTCTATGCTTTGAACCATTCCTGTGACACTAGTTATAGATTCCGATGCTTCACTTCAGGTTTACTGTATCCCTTGCACCTTCTTATTGACGATGAAACACAGAAATTGGTTCGGAATTCAATACAAAAGGCACAATGCCGACTTAACTAGAAGAAGACTGACTCTTCTTACTGACTATGCTTTAACCATTCCAGTGACACTAGTTATAGATTCCGTCGCTTCACTGCAGGTTTACTGTGTCCCTTAGACCTTCTTATTGACGATGAAACACAGAAATTACATCGGAATTAAATACAATAGGCACAATGCCGACTTAAGTACAAGAAGACTGACTCTTCTTACTGTCTATAGTTTGAACCATTCCAGTGACACTAGTTATAGATTCCGATGCTTCACTTCTTGTTTACTGTATTCCTTGGACCTTCTTATTGACGATGAAACACAGAAATTGCATCGGAATTAAATACAAAAGGCACAATGCCAACTTAAGTTCAAGAAGACTGACTCTTCTTACTGACTATGTTTTGAACCATTCCAGTAACACTAGTTATAGAATCCGATGTTTCACTTCAGGTTTACTGTATCCCGTAAACCTTCTTATTCACGATGAAACGCAGAGATTGCATTGGAATTAAATACAAAAGACACAATGCCGACTTAAGTACAAGAAGACTGACTCTTCCAACTGTCTATGTTTTGAACCATTCCTGTGACGCTAATTATAGATTCCGATGCTTCACTTCAGGTTTACTGTATCCATCTGACCGTCTTAGTAACGATGAAACAGAGAAATTGCATCCGAATTAAATTGAAAAGGAACAATGACGACTTAAGTACTAGAAGACTGACTCTTCCTACTGTCTATGTTTTGAACCGTTCCTAAGACACTTGTTATAGATTCCGATGCTTCACTTCAGGTTTACTGTATCCCTTGGACCTTCTTATTGTCGATGAAACACAGAAATTGCATCGGAATTCAATACAAAAGCCACAAGGCCGACTTAACGACAAGAAGACTGACTCCTCTTACTGGCTGTGCTTTGAACCAGTCCTGTGACTCTAGTTATAGATTACGATGCTTAACTTCCGGATTACTGTATCCCTCTGACCTTCCTAGTGACGATGAAACATAGAAATTGCATCGGAATTAAATACAAAAGGCACAATGCCGACTTAAGTACAAGAAGACTGACTCTTCTTACTGTCTATGCTTTGAACCATTCCTGTGACACTAGTTATAGATTCCGATGCTTCACTTCAGGTTTACTGTATCCCTTGCACCTTCTTATTGACGATGAATCACAGAAATTGGTTCGGAATTCAATACAATAGGCACAATGCCGACTTAACTACAAGAAGACTGACTCTTCTTACTGACTATGCTTTAACCATTCCAGTGACACTAGTTATAGATTCGGATGCTTAACTTCAGGATTACTGTATCCCACCGACCTTGTTAGTGACGATGCAACACAGAAATTGCATCGGAATTAAATACAAAAAGCACAATGCCGACTTAAGTACAAGAATGCTGACTCATCTTACAGTCTATGATTTGCACCATTCCTGTGACACTAGTTATAGATTCCGATGCTTCACTTCAGGTTTACTGTTTCCCTTGGACCTTCTTATTGACGATGAATCACAGAAATTGCATCGGAATTAAATACAAAAGGCACAATGCCGACTTATGTACAAGAAGACTGACTCTTCCTAATGTCTATGTTTTGAACCATTTCTGTGACACTAGTTATAGAGTCCGATGCTTCACTTCAGGTTTACTGTATCCCTTGCACCTTGTTATTTACGATGAATCACATGAATTGCATCGGAATTAAATACAAAAGGCACAATGCCGACTTAAGTACAAGAAGACTGACTCTTCCAACTGTCTATGTTTTGAACCATTCCTGTGACACTAGTTATACATTCCGATGCTTCACTTCAGGTTTACTGTATCCCTCTGACCGTCTTATTGACGATGAAACACAGAAATTGCATTCGAATTAAATAGAAAAGGCACAATGCCGACTTAAGTACTGGAAGACTGACTCTTCCTACTGTCTATGTTTTGAACCATTCCTGTGACACTAGTTATAGATTCCGTTGCTTCACTTTAGGTTTACTGTATCCCTCTGACCTTCTTATTGACGATGAAACACAGAAATTGCATCGGAATTAAATACAAAAGGCACAATGCCGACTTAAGTACAAGAAGACTGACTCTTCATACTGTCTATAATTTGAACCATTCCACTGACACTAGTTATAGATTCCGTTGCTTCACTTCAGGTTTACTGTATCCCTCCGACCTTCTTATTGACGATGAAACACAGAAATTGCATCGGAATTAAATACAAAAGGCACAATGCCGAATTAAGTACAAGAAGACTGACTCTTCTTACTGTCTATGCTTTTAACTATTCCTGTGACACTAGTTATAGACTCCGATGCTTCACTCCAGGTTTACTGTATCCCTTCGACCTTCTTATTGACGATGAAACACAGATATTGCACCGGAATTAAATACAAAAGGCACACTGCCGACTTAAGTACAAGAAGACTGACTCTTCTTACCGTCTATGTTTTGAACCGTCCCTGTGACCCTAGTTATAGATTCCGATGTGTCACTCCAGGTTAACTGTATCCCTTGGACCTTCTTATTGACTATGAAACACAGAAATTGCATCGGAATTAAATACAAAATGCACAATGCCGACTTAAGTACAAGAAGACTGACTCTTCTTACTGACTATGTTTTGAACCATTCCTGTGACACTAGTTATAGATTCCGTTGCTTCACTTCAGGTTTACTGTATCCCTCTGACCGTCTTAGTGACGATGAAACACAGAAATTGCATCCGAATTAAATACAAAAAGCACAATGCCGTCTTAAGTACAAGAAGACTGACTCTTCTTACCGTCTATGTTTTGAACCGTCCCTGTGACCCTAGTTATAGATTCCGATGTGTCACTCCAGGTTAACTGTATCCCTTGGACCTTCTTATTGACGATGAAACACAGAAATTGCATCGGAATTAAATACAAAATGCACAATGCCGACTTAAGTACAAGAAGACTGACTCTTCTTACTGACTATGTTTTGAACCATTCCTGTGACACTAGTTATAGATTCCGTTGCTTCACTTCAGGTTTACTGTATCCCTCTGACCTTCTTATTGACCATGAAACACAGAAATTGCATCGGAATTAAATACAAAAGGCACAATGCCGAATTAAGTATAAGAAGACTGACTCTTCTTACTGTCTATGCTTTTAACCATTCCTGTGACACTAGTTATAGACTCCGATGCTTCACTCCAGGTTTACTGTATCCCTTCGACCTTCTTATTGACGTTGAAACACAGAAATTTCATCGGAATTAAATACAAAATGGCACAATGCCGACTTAAGTACATGAAGACTGACTCTTCTTACGGTCTATGCTTTGAACCATCCCTGTGACACTAGTTATAGATTCCGACGCTTCACTGCAGGTTTACTGTGTCCCTTAGACCTTCTTATTGACGATGAAACACAGAAATTACATCGGAATTAAATACAATAGGCACAATGCCGACTTAAGTACAAGAAGACTGACTCTTCTTACTGTCTATAGTTTGAACCATTCCAGTGACACTAGTTATAGATTCCGATGCTTCACTTCTTGTTTACTGTATCCCTTGGACCATCTTATTGACGATGAAACACAGAAATTGCATCGGAATTAAATACAAAAGGCACAATGCCGATTTAAGTACAAGAAGACTGACTCTTCCTACTGTCTATGTTTTGACCCATTTCTGTGACACTAGTTATAGAGTCCGATGCTTCACTTCAGGTTTACTGTATCCCTTGGAACTTCTTATTGACGGTGAAACACAGATATTGCATTGGAATTAAATACGAAGGGCACAATGCCAACTTAAGTACAAGAAGACTGACTCTTCTTACTGACTATGTTTTAACCATTCCAGTAGCACTAGTTATAGATTCCGATGCTTCACTTCAGGTTTACTGTATCCCGTAAACCTTCTTATTCAAGATGAAACGCAGAGATTGCATCGGAATTAAATACAAAAACACAATGCCGACTTAAGTACAAGAAGACTGACTCTTCCAACTGTCTATGTTTTGAACCATTCCTGTGACGCTAATTATAGATTCCGATGCTTCACTTCAGGTTTACTGTATCCCTCTGACCGTCTTAGTGACGATGAAACAGAGAAATTGCATCCGAATTAAATTGAAAAGGCACAATGACGACTTAAGTACTAGAAGACTGACTCTTCCTACTGTCTATGTTTTGAACCATTCCTAAGACACTTGTTATAGATTCCGATGCTTCACTTCAGGTTTACTGTTTCCCTTGGACCTTCTTATTGTCGATGAAACACAGAAATTGCATCGGAATTCAATACAAAAGGCACAAGGCCGACTTAACTGCAAGAAGACTGACTCCTCTTACTGACTGTGCTTTGAACCATTCCTGTGACTCTATTTATAGATTCCGATGCTTAACTTCCGGATTACTGTATCACTCTGATTTTCCTAGTGATGATGAAACATAGAAATTGCATCGGAATTAAATACAAATGGCACAATGCCGACTTAAGTACAAGAAGTCTGACTCTTCTTACTGTCTATGCTTTGAACCATTCCTGTGACACTAGTTATAGATTCCGATGCTTCACTTCAGGTTTACTGTATCCCTTGCACCTTCTTATTGACGATGAAACACAGAAATTGGTTCGGAATTCAATACAAAAGGCACAATGCCGACTTAACTACAAGAAGACTGACTCTTCTTACTGACTATGCTTTAACCATTCCAGTGACACTAGTTATAGATTCGGATGCTTAACTTCAGGATTACTGTATCCCACCGACCTTGTTAGTGACGATGAAACACAGAAATTGCATCGGAATTAAATACAAAAAGCACAATGCCGACTTAAGTACAAGAATGCTGACTCATCTTACAGTCTATGATTTGCACCATTCCTGTGACACTAGTTATAGATTCCGATGCTTCACTTCAGGTTTACTGTTTCCCTTGGACCTTCTTATTGACGATGAAACACAGAAATTGTATCGGAATTAAATACAAAAGGCACAATGCCGACTTATGTACAAGAAGACTGACTCTTCCTACTGTCTATGTTTTGAACCATTTCTGTGACACTAGTTATAGAGTCCGATGCTTCACTTCAGGTTTACTGTATCCCTTGCACCTTGTTATTTACGATGAAACACAGAAATTGCATCGGAATTAAATACAAAAGGCACAATGCCGACTTAAGTACAAGAAGACTGACTCTTCCAACTGTCTATGTTTTGAACCATTCCTGTGACACTAGTTATACATTCCGATGCTTCACTTCAGGTTTACTGTATCCCTCTGACCGTCTTATTGACGATGAAACACAGAAATTGCATTCGAATTAAATAGAAAAGGCACAATGCCGACTTAAGTACTGGAAGACTGACTCTTCCTACTGTCTATGTTTTGAACCATTCCTGTGACACTAGTTATAGATTCCGTTGCTTCACTTTAGGTTTACTGTATCCCTCTGACCTTCTTATTGACGATGAAACACAGAAATTGCATCTGAATTAAATACAAAAGGCACAATGCCGACTTAAGTACAAGAAGACTGACTCTTCATACTGTCTATAATTTGAACCATTCCACTGACACTAGTTATAGATTCCGATGCTTCCCTTCATGTTTACTTTATCCCTTGGACCTTCTTATTGACGATGAAACACAGAAATTGCATCGGAATTAAATACGAAAGGCACAATGCCGACTTAAGTACAAGAAGACAGACTCTTCTTACAGACTATGCTTTGAACCATTCCTGTGACACTATTTATAGATTCCGATGCTTCACTTCAGGTTTACTGTATCCCGCTGACCTTCTTATTGACGATGAAACACAGAAATTGCATTGGAATTAAATACAAAAGGCACAATGCCAACTTAAGTACAAGAAGACTGACTCTTCTTACTGTCTATGTTTGAACCATTCCTGTGACACTAGTTATAGATTCCGATGCTTCACTTCAGGTTTACTGTATCCCTCTGACCTTCTTATTGACGGTGAAACACAGAAATTTCATCGGAATTAAATACGAAAGGCACAATGCCAACTTAAGTACAAGAAGACTGACTCTTCTTACTGACTATGTATTGAACCATTCCTGTGACACTAGTTATGGATTCCGTTGCTTCACTTCAGGTTTACTGTATCCCTCTGACCTTCTTATTGACCATGAAACACAGAAATTGCATCGGAATTAAATACAAAAGGCACAATGCCGAATTAAGTATAAGAAGACTGACTCTTCTTACTGTCTATGCTTTTAACCATTCCTGTGACACTAGTTATAGACTCCGATGCTTCACTCCAGGTTTACTGTATCCCTTCGACCTTCTTATTGACGTTGAAACACAGAAATTTCATCGGAATTAAATACAAAATGGCACAATGCCGACTTAAGTACATGAAGACTGACTCTTCTTACGGTCTATGCTTTGAACCATCCCTGTGACACTAGTTATAGATTCCGACGCTTCACTGCAGGTTTACTGTGTCCCTTAGACCTTCTTATTGACGATGAAACACAGAAATTACATCGGAATTAAATACAATAGGCACAATGCCGACTTAAGTACAAGAAGACTGACACTTCTTACTGTCTATAGTTTGAACCATTCCAGTGACACTAGTTATAGATTCCGATGCTTCACTTCTTGTTTACTGTATCCCTTGGACCTTCTTATTGACGATGAAACACAGAAATTGCATCGGAATTAAATACAAAAGGCACAATGCCGATTTAAGTACAAGAAGACTGACTCTTCCTACTGTCTATGTTTTGACCCATTTCTGTGACACTAGTTATAGAGTCCGATGCTTCACTTCAGGTTTACTGTATCCCTTGGAACTTCTTATTGACGGTGAAACACAGAAATTGCATTGGAATTAAATACGAAGGGCACAATGCCAACTTAAGTACAAGAAGAATGACTCTTCTTACTGACTATGTTTTTAACCATTCCAGTAGCACTAGTTATAGATTCTGATGCTTCACTTCAGGTTTACTGTATCCCGTAAACCTTCTTATTCAAGATGAAACGCAGAGATTGCATCGGAATTAAATACAAAAACACAATGCCGACTTAAGTACAAGAAGACTGATTCTTCCAACTGTCTATGTTTTGAACTATTCCTGTGACGCTAATTATAGATTCCGATGCTTCACTTCAGGTTTACTGTATCCCTCTGACCGTCTTAGTGACGATGAAACAGAGAAATTGCATCCGAATTAAATTGAAAAGGCACAATGACGACTTAAGTACTAGAAGACTGACTCTTCCTACTGTCTATGTTTTGAACCATTCCTAAGACACTTGTTATGGATTCCGATGCTTCACTTCAGGTTTACTGTATCCCTTGGACCTTCTTATTGTCGATGAAACACAGAAATTGCATCGGAATTCAATACAAAAGGCACAAGTCCGACTTAACTACAAGAAGACTGACTCCTCTTACTGACTGTGCTTTGAACCATTCCTGTGACTCTAGTTATAGATTCCGATGCTTAACTTCCGGATTACTGTATCCCTCTGATTTTCCTAGTGATGATGAAACATAGAAATTGCATCGGAATTAAATACAAAAGGCACAATGCCGACTTAAGTACAAGAAGTCTGACTCTTCTTACTGTCTATGCTTTGAACCTTTCCTGTGACACTAGTTATAGATTCCGATGCTTCACTTCAGGTTTACTGTATCCCTTGCACCTTCTTATTGATGATGAAACACAGAAATTGGTTCGGAATTCAATACAAAAGGCACAATGCCGACTTAACTAGAAGAAGACTGACTCTTCTTACTGACTATGCTTTAACCATTCCAGTGACACTAGTTATAGATTCCGACGCTTCACTGCAGGTTTACTGTGTCCCTTAGACCTTCTTATTGACGATGAAACACAGAAATTACTTCGGAATTAAATACAATAGGCACAATGCCGACTTAAGTACAAGAAGACTGACTCTTCTTACTGTCTATAGTTTGAACCATTCCAGTGACACTAGTTATAGATTCCGATGCTTCACTTCTTGTTTACTGTATTCCTTGGACCTTCTTATTGACGATGAAACACAGAAATTGCATCGGAATTAAATACAAAAGGCACAATGCCGAATTAAGTACAAGAAGACTGACTCTTCCTACTGTCTATGTTTTGACCCATTTCTGTGACACTAGTTATAGAGTCCGATGCTTCACTTCAGGTTTACTGTATCCCTTGGACCTTCTTATTGACGGTGAAACACAGAAATTGCATTGGAATTAAATACGAAGGGCACAATGCCAACTTAAGTTCAAGAAGACTGACTCTTCTTACTGACTATGTTTTGAACCATTCCAGTAACACTAGTTATAGATTCCGATGCTTCACTTCAGGTTTACTGTATCCCGTAAACCTTCTTATTCACGATGAAACGCAGAGATTGCATTGGAATTAAATACAAAAGACACAATGCCGACTTAAGTACAAGAAGACTGACTCTTCCAACTGTCTATGTTTTGAACCATTCCTGTGACGCTAATTATAGATTCCGATGCTTCACTTCAGGTTTACTGTATCCCTCTGACCGTCTTAGTAACGATGAAACAGAGAAATTGCATCCGAATTAAATTGAAAAGGAACAATGACGACTTAAGTACTAGAAGACTGACTCTTCCTACTGTCTATGTTTTGAACCATTCCTAAGACACTTGTTATAGATTCCGATGCTTCACTTCAGGTTTACTGTATCCCTTGGACCTTCTTATTGTCGATGAAACACAGAAATTGCATCGGAATTCAATACAAAAGCCACAAGGCCGACTTAACTACAAGAAGACTGACTCCTCTTACTGGCTGTGCTTTGAACCAGTCCTGTGACTCTAGTTATAGATTACGATGCTTAACTTCCGGATTACCGTATCCCTCTGACCTTCCTAGTGACGATGAAACATAGAAATTGCATCGGAATTAAATACAAAAGGCACAATGCCGACTTAAGTACAAGAAGACTGACTCTTCTTACTGTCTATGCTTTGAACCATTCCTGTGACACTAGTTATAGATTCCGATGCTTCACTTCAGGTTTACTGTATCCCTTGCACCTTCTTATTGACGATGAATCACAGAAATTGGTTCGGAATTCAATACGAAAGGCACAATGCCGACTTAACTACAAGAAGACTGACTCTTCTTACTGACTATGCTTTAACCATTCCAGTGACACTAGTTATAGATTCGGATGCTTAACTTCAGGATTACTGTATCCCACCGACCTTGTTAGTGACGATGAAACACAGAAATTCCATCGGAATTAAATACAAAAAGCACAATGCCGACTTAAGTACAAGAATGCTGACTCATCTTACAGTCTATGATTTGCACCATTCCTGTGACACTAGTTATAGATTCCGATGCTTCACTTCAGGTTTACTGTTTCCCTTGGACCTTCTTATTGACGATGAAACACAGAAATTGCATCGGAATTAAATACAAAAGGCACAATGCCGACTTATGTACAAGAAGACTGACTCTTCCTACTGTCTATGTTTTGAACCATTTCTGTGACACTAGTTATAGAGTCCGATGCTTCACTTCAGGTTTACTGTATCCCTTGCACCTTGTTATTTACGATGAATCACAGGAATTGCATCGGAATTAAATACAAAAGGCACAATGCTGACTTAAGTACAAGAAGACTGACTCTTCCAACTGTCTATGTTTTGAACCATTCCTGTGACACTAGTTATACATTCCGATGCTTCACTTCAGGTTTACTGTATCCCTCTGACCGTCTTATTGACGATGAAACACAGAAATTGCATTCGAATTAAATAGAAAAGGCACAATGCCGACTTAAGTACTGGAAGACTGACTCTTCCTACTGTCTATGTTTTGAACCATTCCTGTGACACTAGTTATAGATTCCGTTGCTTCACTTTAGGTTTACTGTATCCCTCTGACCTTCTTATTGACGATGAAACACAGAAATTGCATCGGAATTAAATACAAAAGGCACAATGCCGACTTAAGTACAAGAAGACTGACTCTTCATACTGTCTATAATTTGAACCATTCCACTGACACTAGTAATAGATTCCGTTGCTTCACTTCAGGTTTACTGTATCCCTCCGACCTTCTTATTGACGATGAAACACAGAAATTGCATCGGAATTAAATACAAAAGGCACGATGCCGAATTAAGTACAAGAAGACTGACTCTTCTTACTGTCTATGCTTTTAACTATTCCTGTGACACTAGTTATACACTCCGATGCTTCACTCCAGGTTTACTGTATCCCTTCGACCTTCTTATTGACGATGAAACACAGATATTGCACCGGAATTAAATACAAAAGGCACAATGCCGACTTAAGTACATGAAGACTGACTCTTCTTACTGTCTATGTTTTGAACCATCCCTGTGACACTAGTTATAGATTCCGATGCTTCACTTCAGGTTTACTGTATCCCTTAAACCTTCTTATTGACGATGAAACGCAGAAATTGCATGGGAATTAAATACAAAAGACACAATACCGACTTAAGTACAAGAAGACTGACTCTTCCAACTGTCTATGTTTTGAACCATTCCTGTGACGCTAGTTATAGATTCCGATGCTTCACTTCAGGTTTACTGTATCCCTCTGACCGTCTTAGTGACGATGAAACACAGAAATTGCATCCGAATTAAATACAAAAGGCACAATGCCGTCTTAAGTACAAGAAGACTGACTCTTCTTACCGTCTATGTTTTGAACCGTCCCTGTGACCCTAGTTATAGATTCCGATGTGTCACTCCAGGTTAACTGTATCCCTTGGACCTTCTTATTGACGATGAAACACAGAAATTGCATCGGAATTAAATACAAAATGCACAATGCCGACTTAAGTACAAGAAGACTGACTCTTCTTACTGACTATGTTTTGAACCATTCCTGTGACACTAGTTATAGATTCCGTTGCTTCACTTCAGGTTTACTGTATCCCTCTGACCTTCTTATTGACCATGAAACACAGAAATTGCATCGGAATTAAATACAAAAGGCACAATGCCGAATTAAGTATAAGAAGACTGACTCTTCTTACTGTCTATGCTTTTAACCATTCCTGTGACACTAGTTATAGACTCCGATGCTTCACTCCAGGTTTACTGTATCCCTTCGACCTTCTTATTGACGTTGAAACACAGAAATTTCATCGGAATTAAATACAAAATGGCACAATGCCGACTTAAGTACATGAAGACTGACTCTTCTTACGGTCTATGCTTTGAACCATCCCTGTGACACTAGTTATAGATTCCGACGCTTCACTGCAGGTTTACTGTGTCCCTTAGACCTTCTTATTGACGATGAAACACAGAAATTACATCGGAATTAAATACAATAGGCACAATGCCGACTTAAGTACAAGAAGACTGACTCTTCTTACTGTCTATAGTTTGAACCATTCCAGTGACACTAGTTATAGATTCCGATGCTTCACTTCTTGTTTACTGTATCCCTTGGACCTTCTTATTGACGATGAAACACAGAAATTGCATCGGAATTAAATACAAAAGGCACAATGCCGATTTAAGTACAAGAAGACTGACTCTTCCTACTGTCTATGTTTTGACCCATTTCTGTGACACTAGTTATAGAGTCCGATGCTTCACTTCAGGTTTACTGTATCCCTTGGAACTTCTTATTGACGGTGAAACACAGAAATTGCATTGGAATTAAATACGAAGGGCACAATGCCAACTTAAGTACAAGAAGACTGACTCTTCTTACTGACTATGTTTTTAACCATTCCAGTAGCACTAGTTATAGATTCCGATGCTTCACTTCAGGTTTACTGTATCCCGTAAACCTTCTTATTCAAGATGAAACGCAGAGATTGCATCGGAATTAAATACAAAAACACAATGCCGACTTAAGTACAAGAAGACTGACTCTTCCAACAGTCTATGTTTTGAACCATTCCTGTGACGCTAATAATAGATTCCGATGCTTCACTTCAGGTTTACTGTATCCCTCTGACCGTCTTAGTGACGATGAAACAGAGAAATTGCATCCGAATTAAATTGAAAAGGCACAATGACGACTTAAGTACTAGAAGACTGACTCTTCCTACTGTCTATGTTTTGAACCATTCCTAAGACACTTGTTATAGATTCCGATTATTCACTTCAGGTTTACTGTATCCCTTGGACCTTCTTATTGTCGATGAAACACAGAAATTGCATTGGAATTCAATACAAAAGGCACAAGGCCGACTTAACTACAAGAAGACTGACTCCTCTTACTGACTGTGCTTTGAACCATTCCTGTGACTCTAGTTATAGATTCCGATGCTTAACTTCCGGATTACTGTATCCCTCTGATTCTCCTAGTGATGATGAAACATAGAAATTGCATCGGAATTAAATACAAAAGGCACAATGCCGTCTTAAGTACAAGAAGTCTGACTCTTCTTACTGTCTATGTTTTGAACCATTCCTGTGACACTAGTTATAGATTCCGATGCTTCACTTCAGGTTTACTGTATCACTTGCACCTTCTTATTGACGATGAAACACAGAAATTGGTTCGGAATTCAATACAAAAGGCACAATGCCGACTTAACTACAAGAAGACTGACTCTTCTTACTGACTATGCTTTAACCATTCCAGTGACACTAGTTATAGATTCGGATGCTTAACTTCAGGATTACTGTATCCCACCGACCTTGTTAGTGACGATGAAACACAGAAATTGCATCGGAATTAAATACAAAAGGCACAATGCCGACTTAAGTACAAGAATGCTGACTCATCTTACAGTCTATGATTTGCACCATTCCTGTGACACTAGTTATAGATTCCGATGCTTCACTTCAGGTTTACTGTTTCCCTTGGACCTTCTTATTGACGATGAAACACAGAAATTGCATCGGAATTAAATACAAAAGGCACAATGCCGACTTATGTACAAGAAGACTGACTCTTCCTACTGTCTATGTTTTGAACCATTTCTGTGACACTAGTTATAGAGTCCGATGCTTCACTTCAGGTTTACTGTATCCCTTGCACCTTGTTATTTACGATGAAACACAGAAATTGCATCGGAATTAAATACAAAAGGCACAATGCCGACTTAAGTACAAGAAGACTGACTCTTCCAACTGTCTATGTTTTGAACCATTCCTGTGACACTAGTTATACATTCCGATGCTTCACTTCAGGTTTACTGTATCCCTCTGACCGTCTTATTGACGATGAAACACAGAAATTGCATTCGAATTAAATAGAAAAGGCACAATGCCGACTTAAGTACTGGAAGACTGACTCTTCCTACTGTCTATGTTTTGAACCATTCCTGTGACACTAGTTATAGATTCCGTTGCTTCACTTTAGGTTTACTGTATCCCTCTGACCTTCTTATTGACGATGAAACACAGAAATTGCATCGGAATTAAATACAAAAGGCACAATGCCGACTTAAGTACAAGAAGACTGACTCTTCATACTGTCTATAATTTGAGCCATTCCACTGACACTAGTTATAGATTCCGATGCTTCCCTTCATGTTTACTTTATCACTTGGACCTTCTTATTGACGATGAAACACAGAAATTGCATCGGTATTAAATACGAACAGCACAATGCCGACTTAAGTACAAGAAGACAGACTCTTCTTACAGACTATGCTTTGAACCATTCCTGTGACACTATTTATAGATTCCGATGCTTCACTTCAGGTTTACTGTATCCCGCTGACCGTCTTATTGACGATGAAACACAGAAATTGCATTGGAATTAAATACAAAAGGCACAATGCCAACTTAAGTACAAGAAGACTGACTCTTCTTACTGTCTATGTTTGAACCATTCCTGTGACACTAGTTATAGATTCCGATGCTTCACTTCAGGTTTACTGTATCCCTCTGACCTTCTTATTGACGGTGAAACACAGAAATTTCATCGGAATTAAATACGAAAGGCACAATGCCAACTTAAGTACAAGAAGACTGACTCTTCTTCCCGATTATGTTTTGAACCATTCCTGTGACACTAGTTGTAGATTCCTATGCTTCACTTCAGGTTTACTGTATCCCTTGGACCTTCTTATTGACGATGAAACGCAGAAATTGCATCGGAATTAAATACAAAAGACACAATGCCGACTTAAGTACAAGAATACTGACTCATCTTACAGTCTATGATTTGCACCATTCCTGTGACACTAGTTATAGATTCCGATGCTTCACTTCAGGTTTACTGTTTCCCTTGGACCTTCTTATTGACGATGAAACACTGAAATTGCATCGGAATTAAATACAGAAGGCACAATGCCGACTTATGTACAAGAACACTGACTCTTCCTGCTGTCTATGTTTTGAACCATTTCTGTGACACTAGTTATAGAGTCCGATGCTTCACTTCAGGTTTACTGTATCCCTTGGACCTTGTTATTTACGATGAATCACAGAAATTGCATCGGATTTAAATACAAAAGGCACAATGCCCACTTAAGTACAAGAAGACTGACTCTTCCAACTGTCTATGTTTTGAACCATTCCTGTGACACTAGTTATAGATTCCAATGCTTAAATTCAGGTTTACTGTATCCCCCTGACCGTCTTATTGACGATGAAACACAGAAATTGCTTCCGAATTAAATAGAAAAGGCACAATGCCGACTTAAGTACAAGAAGACTGACACTTCTTACTGTCTATGCTTTTAACCATTAATGTGACACTAGTTATAGACTCCGATGCTTCACTCCAGGTTTACTGTATCCCTTCGACCTTCTTATTGTCGATGAAACACAGAAATTGCATCGGAATTCAATACAAAAGGCACAAGGCCGACTGAACTACAAGAAGACTGACTCTTCTTACTGACTATGCTTTGAACCATTCCTGTGACTCTAGTTATAGATTCCGATGCTTAACTTCCGGATTACTGTATCCCTCTGACCTTCATAGTGATGATGAAACACAGAAATTGCATCGGAATTAAATACAAAAAGCACAATGCCGACTTAAGTACAAGAATACTGACTCATCTTACTGTCTATGTTTTGAACCGTCCCTGTGACACTAGTTATAGATTCCGATGTATCACTCCAGGTTGACTGTATCCCTTGGACCTTCTTATTGACAATGAAACACAGAAATTGCATCGGAATTAAATACAAAAGGCACAATGCCGACTTAAGTACAAGAAGACTGACTCTTCCTACTGTCTATGCTTTCATCCATTATTGTGACACTAGTTATAGATTCCGATGCTTCACTTCAGGTTTACTGTATCCCTTGGACCGTGTTATTGACGATGAAACACAGAAATTGCTTCGGAATTAAATACAAAAAGCACAATACCGACTTAAGAACACGAAGACTGACTCTTCTTATGGACTATGCTTTGAACCATTTCTGTCACACTAGTCATAGATTCCGATGCTTAACTTCAGGTTTACTGTATCCTTCTGACCTTCTTATTGACGATGAAACACAGAAATTGCATCCAAATTAAATACAAAAGGCACAATGTCGACTTAAGTACAAGAAGACTGACTCTTCATACTGTCTATAATTTGAACCATTCCAGTGACACTAGTTATAGATTCCGATGCTTCACTTCATGTTTACTGTATCCCTTGGACCTTCTTATTGACGATGAAACACAGAAATTGCATCGGAATTAAATACAAAAGGCACAATGCCGACTTAAGTACAAGAAGACTGATTCTTCTTACAGACTATGTTTTGAACCATTCCTGTGACACTATTTATAGATTCCGATGCTTCACTTCAGGTTTACTGTATCCCTCTGACCTTCTTATTGACGACGAAACACAGAAATTGCTTCGGAATTAAATACAAAAGGCACAATGCTGACATAAGTACAAGAAGACTCACTCTTCTTACTGTCTATGTTTGAACCATTCCTGTGACACTAGTTATAGATTCCGATGCTTCACTTCAGGTTTACTGTATCCCTCTGACCTTTTTATTGACGGTGAAACACAGAAATTACATCGGAATTAAATACGAAGGGCACAATGCCACATTAAGTGCAAGAAGACTGACTCTTCTTCCTGACTATGTTTTGTACCATTCCTGTGACACTAGTTGTAGATTCCGATGCTTCACTTCAGGTTTACTGTATCCCTAGGACCTTCTTATTGACGATGAAACGCAGAAATTGCATCGGAATTAAATACAAAAGACGCAATGCCGACTTAAGTACAAGAAGACTGACTCTTCCAACTGTCCATGTTTTGAACCATTCCTGTGACGCTAGTTATAGAATCCGATGCTTCACTTCAGGTTTACTGTATCCCTCTGACCGTCTTATTGTCGATGAAACACAGAAATTGCATCCGAATCCAATAGAAAAGGCACAATGCCGACTTCAGTACTAGAAGCCTGACTCTTCCTACTGTCTATGTTTTGAACCATTCCTAAGACACTTGTTATAGATTCCGATGCTTCACTTCAGGTTTACTGTATCCCTTGGACCTTCTTATTGTCGATGAAACACAGAAATTGCATCGGAATTCAATACAAAAGGCACAAGGCCAACTTAACTACAAGAAGACTGACTCCTCTTATTGACTATGCTTTGAACCATTCCTGTGACCCTAGTTATAGATTCCGATGTATCACTCCAGGTTGACTGTATCCCTTGGACCGTCTTATTGACGATGAAACACAGAAACTGCATCGGAATTAAGTACAAAATGCACAATGCCGCCTTAAGTACAAGAAGACTGACTCTTCTTAAGGACTATGTTTTGAACCATTGTTGTGACACTAGTTATAGTTTCCGTTGCTTCACTTCAGGTTTACTGTATCCCTCTGACCTTCTTATTGACGATGAAACACAGAAATTGCATCGGAATTAAATACAAAAGGCACAATACCGACATAAGAACAAGAAGACAGACTCCTATTACTGACTATGCTTTTAACCATTCCTGTGACACTAGTCATAGATTCCAATGCTTAACTTCAGGATTACTGTATCCCTCTGACCTTCTTATTGACGATGAAACACAGAAATTGCATCCGTATTAAATAGAAAAGGCACAATGCCGACTTAAGTACTGGAAGACTGACTCTTCCTATTGTCTATGTTTTGAACCATTCCTGTGACACTAGTTATAGATTCCGTTGCTTAACTTCAGGTTTACTGTATCCCTCTGACCTTCTTATTGACGATGAAACACAGAAATTGCATCGGAATTAAATACAAAAGGCACAATGCAGAATTAAGTACAAGAAGACTGACTCTGCTCACTGTCTATGCTTTGAACCATCCCTGTGACACTAGTTATGGATTCCGATGCTTCACTTCAGTCTTACTGTGTCCCTTAGACCTTCTTATTGACGATGAAACACAAAAAATTACATCGGAATTAAATACAATAGGCACAATGCCGACTTGAGTACAAGAAGACTGACTCTTCTTCCTGACTACGTTTTGAACCATTCCCGTGACACTAGTTGTAGATTCCGATGCTTCACTTCAGGTTTACTGTATCCCTTGGACCTTCTTATTGACGATGAAACGCAGAAATTTCATCGGAATTAAATACAAAAGACACAATGCCGACTTAAGTACAAGAAGACTGACTCTTCCAACTGTCCATGTTTTGAACCATTCCTGTGACGCTAGTTATAGAATCCGATGCTCCACTTCAGGTTTACTGTATCCCTCTGACCGTCTTATTGACGATGAAACACAGAAATTGCATCCGAATCAAATAGAAAAGGCACAATGCCGACTTCAGTACTAGAAGCCTGACTCTTCCCACTGTCTATGTTTTGAACCATTCCTAAGACACTTGTTATAGATTCCGATGCTTCACTTCAGGTTTACTGTATCCCTTGGACCTTCTTATTGCCGATGAAACACAGAAATAGCATCGGAATTAAATACAAAAGACTCAATGCCGACTTAAGTACAAGAAGACTGACTCTTCCAACTGTCTATGCTTTGAACCATTCCAGTGACACTAGTTATAGATTCCGATGCTTCACTTCAGGTTTACTGTATCCCCCTGACCGTCTTATTGACGATGAAACACAGAAATTGCTTCCGAATTAAATAGAAAAGGCACAATGCCGACTTAAGTACTTGAAGACTGACTCTTCCTACTGTCTATGTTTTGAACCATTCCTAAGACACTTGTTATAGATTCCGATGCTTCACTTCAGGTTTACTGTATCCCTTGGACCTTCTTATTGTCGATGAAACACAGAAATTGCATCGGAATTCAATACAAAAGGCACAAGGCCGACTTAACTACAAGAAGACTGACTCTTCTTACTGACTATGTTTTGATCCATTCCTGTGACACTAGTTATAGATTCCGATGCTTCACTTCAGGTTTACTGTATACCTCTGACCTTCTTAGTGACGATGAAACACAGAAATTGCATCGGAATTAAATACAAAAAGCACAATGCCGACTTAAGTACAAGAATACTGACTCATCTTACTGTCTATGTTTTGAACCGTCCCTGTGACACTAGTTATAGATTCCGATGTTTCACTCCAGGTTGACTGTATCCCTAGGACCTTCTTATTGACGATGAAACACAGAAATTGCATCGGCATTAAATACAAAAGGCACAATGCCGACTTAACTACAAGAAGACTGACTCTTCTTACTGTCTATGCTTTGAACCATCCCTGTGACACTAGTTATAGATTCCGATGCTTCACTGCAGGTTTACTGTGTCCCTTACACCTTCTTATTGACGATGAAACACAGAAATTACAACGGCATTAAATACTATAGGCACAATGCCGACTTAAGTACAAGAAGACTGACTCTTCATACTGTCTATAATTTGACTCATTCCAGTGACACTAGTTATAGATTCCGATGCTTCACTTCATGTTTACTGTATCCCTTGGACCTTCTTATTGACGATGAAACACAGAAATTGCATCGGAATAAAAATACAAAAGGCACAATGCCGACTTAAGTACAAGAAGACTGACTCTTCCTACTGCCTATGTTTTGAACCATTAATGTGACACTAGTTATAGATTCCGATGCTTCACTCCAGGTTTCCTGTATCCCTTGGACCGTCTTATTGACGATGAAACACAGAAATTGCATCGGAATTAAATACTAAAGGCACAATGCCGACTTAAGTACAAGAAGTCTGATTCTTCTTACAGACTATGTTTTGAACCATTCCTGTGACACTATTTATAGATTCCGATGCTTCACTTCAGGTTTACTGTATCCCTCTGACCTTCTTATTGACGACGAAACACAGAAATTGCATCGGAATTAAATACAAAAGGCACAATGCCGACTTAAGTACAAGAAGACTCACTCTTCTTACTGTCTATGTTTGAACCATTCCTGTGACACTAGTTATAGATTCCGATGCTTCACTTCAGGTTTACTGTATCCCTCTGACCTTCTTATTGACGGTGAAACACAGAAATTACATCGGAATTAAATACGAAAGGCACAATGCCAAATTAAGTGCAAGAAGACTGACTCTTCTTCCTGATTATGTTTGTACCATTCCTGTGACACTAGTTGTAGATTCCGATGCTTCACTTCAGGTTTACTGTATCCCTAGGACCTTCTTATTGACGATGAAACGCAGAAATTGCATCGGAATTAAATACAAAAGACGCAATGCCGACTTAAGTACAAGAAGACTGACTCTTCCAACTGTCCATGTTTTGAACCATTCCTGTGACGCTAGTTATAGAATCCGATGCTTCACTTCAGGTTTACTGTATCCCTCTGACCGTCTTATTGTCGATGAAACACAGAAATTGCATCCGAATCCAATAGAAAAGGCACAATGCCGACTTCAGTACTAGAAGCCTGACTCTTCCTACTGTCTATGTTTTGAACCATTCCTAAGACACTTGTTATAGATTCCGATGCTTCACTTCAGGTTTACTGTATCCCTTGGACCTTCTTATTGTCGATGAAACACAGAAATTGCATCGGAATTCAATACAAAAGGCACAATTCCAACTTAACTTCAAGAAGACTGACTCCTCTTATTGACTATGCTTTGAACCATTCCTGTGACCCTAGTTATAGATTCCGATGTTTCACTCCAGGTTGACTGTATCCCTTGGACCGTCTTATTGACGATGAAACACAGAAACTGCATCGGAATTAAGTACAAAATGCACAATGCCGCCTTAAGTACAAGAAGACTGACTCTTCTTACTGACTATGTTTTGAACCATTGCTGTGACACTAGTTATAGTTTCCGTTGCTTCACTTCAGGTTTACTGTATCCCCCTGACCGTCTTATTGTCGATGAAACACAGAAATTGCATCGGAATTCAATACAAAAAGCACAAGGCCGACTTAACTACAAGAAGACTGACTCTTCTTACTGACTATGTTTTGATCCATTCCTGTGACACTAGTTATAGATTCCGATGCTTCACTTCAGGTTTACTGTATACCTCTGACCTTCTTAGTGACGATGAAACACAGAAATTGCATCGGAATTAAATACAAAAAGCACAATGCCGACTTAAGTACAAGAATACTGACTCATCTTACTGTCTATGTTTTGAACCGTCCCTGTGACACTAGTTATAGATTCCGACGTTTCACTCCAGGTTGACTGTATCCCTAGGACCTTCTTATTGACGATGAAACACAGAAATTGCATCGGCATTAAATACAAAAGGCACAATGCCGACTTAAGTACAAGAAGACTGACTCTTCTTACTGTCTATGCTTTGAACCATCCCTGTGACACTAGTTATAGATTCCGATGCTTCACTGCAGGTTTACTGTGTCCCTTACACCTTCTTATTGACGATGAAACACAGAAATTACAACGGCATTAAATACAATAGGCACAATGCCGACTTAAGTACAAGAAGACTGACTCATCCTACAGTCTATGTTTTGAACCATTCCTGTGACACTAGTTATAGATTCCGATGCTTCACTTCAGGTTTACTGTATCCCTTGGACCTTCTTATTGTCGATGAAACACAGAAATTGCATCGGAATTCAATACAAAAGGCACAAGGCCAACTTAACTACAAGAAGACTGACTCCTCTTACTGACTATGCTTTGAACCATTCCTGTGACCTTAGTTATAGATTCCGATGTTTCACTCCAGGTTGACTGTATCCCTTGGACCGTCTTATTGTCGATGAAACACAGAAATTGCATCGGAATTCAATACAAAAGGCACAAGGCCAACTTAACTACAAGAAGACTGACTCCTCTTACTGACTATGCTTTGAACCATTCCTGTGACCTTAGTTATAGATTCCGATGTTTCACTCCAGGTTGACTGTATCCCTTGGACCGTCTTATTGACGATGAAACACAGAAATTGCATCGGAATTAAATACAAAATGCACAATGCCGACTTAAGTACAAGAAGACTGACTCTTCTTACTGACTATGTTTTGAACCATTGCTGTGACACTAGATATAGATTCCGTTGCTTCACTTCAGGTTTACTGTATCCCTCTGACCTTCTTATTGACGATGAAACACAGAAATAGCATCGGAAATAAATACAAAGGGCACAATACCGACTTAAGAACAAGAAGACACACTCTTATTACTGGCTATGCTTTGTACCATTCCTGTGACACTAGTCATAGATTCCGATGCTTAACTTCAGGATTACTGTATCCCTCTGACCTTCTTATTAACGATGAAACACAGAAATTGCATCGGAATTAAATACAAAAGGCACAATGCCGACTTAAGTACAAGAAAACTGACTCTCCTTACTGTCAATGTTTTGAACCATCCCTGTGACACTAGTTATAGTTTCCGATGCTTCACTCCAGGTTTACTGTATCCCTTGGTCCTTCTTATTGACGAAGAAACACAGAATTTGCATCGGAATTAAATACAAAAGGCACAATGCCGACTTAAGTACAAAAAGACTGACTCTTCCTACTGTCTATATTTTGAACCATTCCTGTGACACTAGTTATAGATTCCGATGCTTCACTTCAGGTTTACTGTATTCCTCCGACCTTATTGCCGATGAAACACAGAAATTGCATCGGAATTAAATACAAAAGGCACAATGCCGACTTAAGGACAAGAAGACTGACCCTTGTTACTATCTATGCTTTGAACCATTCCTGTGACATTAGTTATAGATTCCGATGCTTCACTTCAGGTTTACTGTTTCCCTTGGACCTTCTTATTGACGATGAAACACAGAAATTGCATCGGAATTAAATACAAAAGGCACAATGCCGACTTATGTACAAGAAGACTGACTCTTCCTACTGACTATGTTTTGAACCATTCCTGTGACACTAGTTATAGATTCCGATGCTTCACTTCAGGTTTACTGTATACCTCTGACCTTCTTATTGACGATGAAACACAGAAATAGCATCGGAATTAAATAGAAAAGGCACAATGCCGACTTAAGTACAAGAAGACTGACTCTTCTTACTGTCTATGCTTTGAACCATTCCTGTGACACTAGTTATAGATTCCGATGCTTCACTTCAGGTTTACCGTATCCCTCTGACCTTCTTATTGACGGTGAAACACAGAAATTGCATCGGAATTAAATACGAAAGGCACAATGCCAACTTAAGTACAAGAAGACTGACTCTTCTTCCTCATTATGTTTTGAACCATTCCTGTGACACCAGTTGTTGATTCCGATGCTTCACTTGAGGTTTACTGTATCCCTTGGACCTTCTTATTGACGATGAAACGCAGAAATTGCATCGGAATTAAATACAAATGACACAATGCCGACTTAAGGACATGAAGACTGACTCTTCTTACTGACTATGCTTTGAAACATTCCTGTGACTCTAGTTATAGATTCCGATGCTTCACTTCAGGTTTACTGTATCCCTCTGACCTTCTTATTGACGGTGGAACACAGAAATTGCATCGGAATTAAATACCAAAGGCACAATGCTGACTTAAGTACAAGAAGACTGACTCTTCTTACTGTCTATGCTTTGAACCATTCCTGTGACACTAGTTATAAATTCCGATGCTTCACTTCGGGTTTACTGTATCCCTTGGACCATCTTATTGACGATGACACACAGAAATTGCATCCGAATTAAATAGAAAAGAAACAATGCTGACTTAAGTACTAGAAGCCTGACTCTTCCGACTGTCTATGCTTTGAACCATTCCTAAGACACTTGTTATAGATTCCGATGCGTCACTTCAGGTTTACTGTATCCCTTGGACCTTCTTATTGTCGATGAAACACAGAAATTGAGTCGGAATTCAGTACAAATGGCACAAGGCCGACTTAACTACAAGAAGACTGACTCCTCTTACTGACTATGCTTTGAACCATTCCTGTGACTCTAGTTATAGATTCCGGTGCTTAACTTCCGGATTACTGTATCCCTCTGACCTTCTTAGTGACGATGAAACACAGAAATTGCATCGGAATTAAATACAAAAAGCACAATGCCGACTTAAGTACAAGAATACTGACTCATCTTACTGTCTATGTTTTCAACCGTCCCTGTGACCCTAGTTATAGATTCCGATGTTTCACTCCATGTTGACTGTATCCCTTGGACCTTCTTATTGACGGGGAAACACAGAAATTGCATCCGAATTAAATACAAAATGCACAATGCCGACTTAAGTACAACAAGACTGACTCATCTTACTGACTATGTTTTGAACCATTCTTGTGACACTAGTTATCGATGCCGTTGCTTCACTTCATGTTTACTGTATCCCTCTGACCTTCTTATTGACGATGAGACACAGAAATTGCATCGGAATTAAATACAAAAGGCACAATGCCGAATTAAGTACAAGAAGACTGACTCTTTTTACTGTCTATGATTTTAACCATTCCTGTGACACTAGTTATAGAGTCCGATGCTTCACTCCAGGTTTACTGTATCCCTCTGACCTTCTTATTGACGGTGAATCACAGAAATTGCATCGGAATTTAATACCAAAGGCACAATGTCAACTTAAGTACAAGAAGACTGACTCTTCTTCCTGATTATGTTTTGAACCATTCCTGTGACACTAGTTGTAGATTCCGATACTTCACTTGAGGTTTACTGTATCCCTTGGTCCTTCTTATTGACGATGAAACGCAGAAATTGCATAGGAATTAAATACAAATGACACAATGCCGACTTAAGTACAAGACGACTGACTCTTCCAACTGTCCATGTTTTGAACCATTCCTGTGACACTAGTTATAGACTCCGATGCTTCACTTCAGGTTTACAGTACACCTTGGACCTTCTCATTGACTATGAAACACAGAAATCGCATCGGAATTCAATAAAAAAGGCACAATGCCGACTTAAGTACAAAAAGACTGACTCTTCCTACTGTCTATATTTTGAACCATTCGTGTGACACTAGTTATAGATTCCGATGCTTCACTTCAGGTTTACTGTATCCCTCGGACCTTATTGCCGATGAAACACAGATATTGCATCGGAATTAAATACAAAAGGCACAATGCCGACTTAAGTACTAGAAGCCTGACTCTTCCTACTGTCTATGCTTTGAACCATTCCTAAGACACTTGTTATAGATTCCGATGCTTCACTTCAGGTTTACTGCATCCCTTGGATCTTCGTATTGTCGATGAAACACAGAAATTGCATCGGAATTCAGTACAAAAGGCACAAGGCCGACTTAACTACAAGAAGACTGACTCTTCTTACTGACTATGTTTTGAACCGTTCTTGTGACACTAGTTATCGATGCCGTTGCTTCACTTCAGGTTTACTGTATCCCTCTGACCTTCTTATTGACGATGAGACACAGAAATTGCATCGGAATTAAATACAAAAGGCACAATGCCGACTTAAGTACAAGAAGACTGACTCTTCTTACGGTCTATGCTTTGAACCATCCCTGTGACACTAGTTATAGATTCCGATGCTTCACTGCAGGTTTACTGTGTCCCTTAGACCTTCTTATTGACGATGAAACACAGAAATTACATCGGAATTAAATACAATAGGCACACTGCCGACTTAAGTACAAGAAGACTGACACTTCCTACTTTCTATGTTTTGAACCATTACTGTGACACTAGTTATAGATTTCGATGATTCACTTCAGGTTCTCTGTATCCCTTAGAGCGTCTTATTGACGATGAAACACAGAAATTGCATCGGAATTAAATACAAAAGGCACAATACCGACTTAAGTACAAGAAGACTGACTCTTATTACGGACTATGTTTTGGACCATTCCTGTGACACTAGTTATAAATTCCGATGCTTCACTTCGGGTTTACTGTATCCCTTGGACCATCTTATTGACGATGAAACACAGAAATTGCATCGGATATAAATAGATAAGGTACAATGCCGACTTAAGTACAAGAAGACCGACTCTTCTTACTGTCTATGTTTTAAACCATTCCTGTGACACTAGTTATAGATTCCGATGCTTCACTCCAGGTTTACTGTATCCCTTGGACCTTCTTATTGACGATGAATCCCAGAAAATGCATCGGAATTAAATAGAAAAGGCACAATGCCGACTTAATTACAAGAGGACCGACGCTTCTTACTGACTATGTTTTGAACCATTCCTGTGACACTAGTTATAGATTCCGATGCTTCACTTCAGGTTTACTGTACACCTTGGACCTTCTTATTCTTCTTATTGACTATGAAACACAGAAATCGCATCGGAATTAAATACAAAAGGCACTATGCCGACTTAAGTGCAGGAAGACTGACTCTTCCTACTGTCTATATTTTGAACCATTCCTGTTACACTAGTTATAGATTCGGATGCTTCACTTCAGGTTTACTGTATCCCTCTGACCTTATTGCCGATGAAACACAGAAATTGCATCGGAATTAAAAACAAAAGGCACAATGCCGACTTAAGGACAAGAAGACTGACCTTTCTTACTTTCTATGTTTTGAACCATTCCTGTGACACTAGTTATTGATTCCGATGCTTCACTTCAGGTTTACTGTTTCCCTTGGACCTTCTTATTGACGATGAAACACAGAAATTGCATCGGAATTAAATACAAAAGGCACAATGCCGACTTATGTACAAGAAGACTGACTCTTTCTACTGTCTATGCTTTGAACCATATCTGTGACACTACTTATAGAGTTCGATGCTTCACTTCAGGTTTACTGTATCCCTCTGACCTTCTTATTGACGATGAAACACAGAAATTGCATCGGAATTAAATACAAAAGGCACAATGCCGACTTAAGTACAAGAAGACTGACTCTTCTTACTGTCTATGTTTTGAACCATCCCTGTGACACTTGTTATAGTTTCCGATGCTTCACTCCAGGTTTACTGTATCCCTTGGTCCTTCTTATTGACGAAGAAACACAGAAATTGCATCGGAATTAAATACAAAAGGCACAATGCCGACTTAAGTACAAGAAGACTGACTCTTATTACTGACTATGTTTTGGACCATTCCTGTGACACTAGTTATAAATTCCGATGCTTCACTTCGGGTTTACTGTATCCCTGGGACCATCTTATTGACGATGAAACACAGAAATTGCATCGGATATAAATAGAAAAGGCACAATGGCGACTTAAGTACAAGAAGACTGACTCTTCTTACTGTCTATGCTTTGAACCATTCCTGTGACACCAGTTATAGATTCCGATGCTTCACTCCACGTTTACTGTATCCCTTGGACCTTCTTATTGACGATGAAACACAGAAATAGCATCGGAATTAAATAGAAAAGGCACAATGCAGACTTAAGTACAAGAGGACTGACGCTTCTTACTGACTATGTTTTGAACCATTCCTGTGACACTAGTTATAGACTCCGATGCTTCACTTCAGGTTTACTGTACACCTTGGACCTTCTTATTGACTATGAAACACAGAAATCGCATCGGGATTAAATACAAAAGGAACAATACCTACTTAAGTACAAAAAGACTGACTCTTACTACTGTATATATTTTGAACCATTCCTGTGACTCTAGTTATAGATTCCGGTGCTTAACTTCCGGATTACTGTATCCCTCTGACCTTTTTAGTGACGATGAAACACAGAAATTGCATCGGAATTAAATACAAAAAGCACAATGCCGACTTAAGTACAAGAACACTGACTCATCTTACTGTCTATGTTTTGAACCGTCACTGTGACCCTAGTTATAGATTCCGATGTTTCACTCCATGTTGACTGTATCCCTTGGACCTTCTTATTGACGATGAAACACTGAAATTGCATCCGAATTAAATACAAAATGCACAATGCCGACTTAAGTTCAACAAGACTGACTCTTCTTACTGACTATGTTTTGAACCATTCTTGTGACACTAGTTATCGATGCCGTTGCTTCACTTCAGGTTTACTGTATCCCTCTGACCTTCTTATTGACGATGAGACACAGAAATTGCATCGGAATTAAATACAAAAGGCACAATGCCGAATTAAGTACAAGAAGACTGACTCTTTTTACTGTCTATGATTTTAACCATTCCTGTGACACTAGTTATAGACTCCGATGCTTCACTCCAGGTTTACTGTATCCCTTCGAACTTCTTATTGACGATGAAACACAGAAATTGCTCCGGAATTAAATACAAAAGGCACAATACCGACTTAAGTACAACAAGACTGACTCTTCTTACGGTCTATGCTTTGAACCATCCCTGTGACACTAGTTATAGATTCCGATGCTTCACTGCAGGTTTACTGTGTCCCTTAGACCTTCTTATTGACGATGAAACACAGAAATTACATCGGAATTAAATACAATAGGCACACTGCCGACTTAAGTACAAGAAGACAGGCTCTTCTTACTGACTATGCTTTGAACCATTCCTGTGACACTAGTCATAGATTCTGATGCTTAACTTCAGGATTACTGTATCCCACTGACCTTCTCATAGACGATGAAACACAGAAATTGCTTCCGAATTAAAAACAAAATTCACAATGCCGACTTCAGTACAAGAGGACTGACTCTTCTTACTGTCTATGCTTTGAACCATCCCTGTGACACTAGTTATAGTTTCCGATGCTTCACTCCAGGTTTACTGTATCCCTTGGTACTTCTTATTGACGAAGAAACACAGAAATTGCATCGGAATTAAATACAAAAGGCACAATGCCGACTTAAGTACAAAAAGACTGACTCTTATTACTGACTATGTTTAGGACCATTCCTGTGACACTAGTTATAAATTCCGATGCTTCACTTCGGGTTTACTGTATCCCTTGGACCATCTTATTGACGATGAAACACAGAAATTGCATCGGATATAAATAGAAAAGGCACAATGTCGACTTAAGTACAAGAAGACTGACTCTTCTTACTGTCTATGCTTTGAACCATTCCAGTGACACTAGTTATAGATTCCGATGCTTCACTCCAGGTTTACTGTATCCCTTGGACCTTCTTATTGACGATGAAACACAGAAATAGCATCGGAACTAAATAGAAAAGGCACAATGAAGACTTAAGTACAAGAGGACTGACGCTTCTTACTGACTATGTTTTGAACCATTCCTGTGACACTAGTTATAGACTCCGATGCTTCACTTCAGGTTTACTGTACACCTTGGACCTTCTCATTGACTATGAAACACAGAAATCGCATCGGAATTCAATACAAAAGGCACAATGCCGACTTAAGTACAAAAAGACTGACTCTTCCTACTGTCTATATTTTGAACCATTCGTGTGACACTAGTTATAGATTCCGATGCTTCACTTCAGGTTTACTGTATCCCTCGGACCTTATTGCCGATGAAACACCGAAATTGCATCGGAATTAAATACAAAAGGCACAATGCCGACTTAAGGACAGGAAGACTGACCCTTCTTACTATCTATGCTTTGAACCATTCCTGTGACACTAGTTATAGATTCCGTTGCTTCACTTCAGGTTTACTGTATCCCTTGGACCTTCTTATTGACGATGAAACACAGAAATTGCATCGGAATTAAATACAAAAGGCACAATGCCGACTTAAGTACAAGAAGACTGACTCCTCTTACTGACTATGCTTTGAACCATTCCTGTGACTCTAGTTATAGATTCCGGTGCTTAACTTCCGGATTACTGTATCCCTCTGACCTTCTTAGTGACGATGAAACACAGAAATTGCATCGTAATTAAATACAAAAAGCACAATGCCGACTTAAGTACAAGAATACTGACTCATCTTAGTGTCTATGTTTTGAACCGTCCCTGTGACCCTAGTTATAGATTCCGATGTTTCACTCCATGTTGACTGTATCCCTTGGACCTTCTTATTGACGATGAAACACAGAAATTGCATCCGAATTAAATACAAAATGCACAATGCCGACTTAAGTACAACAAGACTGTCTCTTCTGACTGACTATGTTTTGAACCATTCTTGTGACACTTGTTATCGATGCCGTTGCTTCACTTCAGGTTTACTGTATCCCTCTGACCATCTTATTGACGATGAGACACAGCAATTGCATCGGAATTAAATACAAAAGGCACAATGCCGAATTAAGTACAAGAAGACTGACTCTTTTTACTGTCTATGATTTTAACCATTCCTGTGACACTAGTTATAGATTCCGATGCTTCACTCCAATTTTACTGTATCCTTTCGACCTTCTTATTGACTATGAAACACAGAAATTGCTCTAGAATTAAATACAAAAGGCACAATGCCGACTTAAGTACAAGAAGACTGACTCTTATTACTGACTATGTTTTGGACCATTCCTGTGACACTAGTTATAAATTCCGATGCTTCACTTCGGGTTAACTGTATCCCTTGGACCATCTTATTGACGATGAAACACAGAAATTGCATCAGATATAAATAGAAAAGGCACAATGTCGACCTAAGTACAAGAAGACCTACTCTTCTTACTGTCTATGTTTTGAACCATTTCTGTGACACTAGTTATAGATTCCGATGCTTCACTTCAGGTTTACTGTATCCCTGTGACCTTATTGCCGTTGAAACACAGAAATTGCATCGGAATTACATTTAAAAGGCACAATGCCGACTTAAGGACAAGAAGACTGACCCTTCTTACTAACTATGTTTTGAACCATTCCTGTGACACTAGTTATAGATTCCGATGCTTCACTTCAGGTTTACTGTTTCCCTTGGACCTTCTTATTGACGATGAAACACAGAAATTGCGTCGGAATTTAATACAAAAGGCACAATGCCGACTTATGTACAAGAAGACTGACTCTTCCTACTGTCTATGTTTTGAACCATTTCTGTGACACTAGTTATAGAGTCCGACGCTTCACTTCAGGTTTACTGTATCCCTTGGACCTTCTAATTGACGCTGAAACACAGAAATTGCATCGGAATTAAATACGAGACGCACAATGCCAACTTAAGTACAAGAAGACTGACTCTTCTTACTGACTATGTATTGATCCATTCGTGTGACACTAGTTGTTGTGTCGGTAACTGGGCCGACACCGTGAAGTTGAGATGGCTGAAAAGGCAAGCTAGACTAACGCTGTAGCCTATAGGGCACGCAAGGCTAACGCAGACGGGCGTGAAGTCTGGAACATGAGAACTTATAAATGAATAAGAAGAAAAGTATGTAGATGCTTATTACTTATCTTTTTATTAGTCCTTGGAATACATCTCTCTTGAATACTCGTAAGCTATAGGCACTGATACAAATGGCGCCTTGCTAGTTCGTAGCCATTAACTTAGCTGATGGATGTTCTGTCTCTCGGCTGATGAGAGAGAAAGGCTTCGTACATCTGGTCGGTAGCTAAGTTCTCGTACAACTGGGGCGAGTCCACTCTCGTATCACGAGACCTGCCTTGGTGGTGGCGCTAGGTCTGCGATCACAGTGGCGACACGCGGGTCCGACATGTACTACATGGACCGCGGCCGATTTAAGCTACCACCTAGCAAGTGTGGTGTCTGGCGGTGACACCACACTAGTTATAGAATCCGATGCTTCACTTCAGGTTTACTGTATCCCTCTGACCTTCTTATTGACGATGAAACACAGAAATTGCATCAGAATTAAATAGAAAAGGCACAATGCCAACTTAAGTACAAGAAGACTGACTCTTCTTCCTGTCTATGCTTTGAACCATTCCTGTCACACTAGTTATAGATTCCGATGCTTCACTTCAGGTTTACTGTATCCCTTGCACCTTCCTATTGACGATGAAACGCAGAAATTGTTTCGGAATTCAATACAAAAGGCACAATGCCGACTTAACTACAAGAAGACTGACTCTTCTTACTGACTATGCTTTGAACCATTCCAGTGACACTAGTTATAGATTCCGATGCTTAACTTCAGGATTACTGTATCCCACTGACCTTGTTACTGACGAAGAAACCCAGAAATTGCATCGGAATTAAATACAAAAAGCACAATGCCGACTTAAGTACAAGAATACTGACTCATCTTACTGTCTATGATTTGCACCATTCCTGTAACACTAGTTATAGATTCCGATGCTTCACTTCAGGTTTACTGTTTCCCTTGGACCTTCTTATTGACGATGAAACAAAGAAATTGCATCGGAATTAAATACAAAAGGCACAATGCCGACTTATGTACAAGAAGACTGACTCTTCCAACTGTCTATGTTTTGAACCATTTCTGTGACACTAGTTATAGAGTCCGATGCTTCACTTCAGGTTTACTGTATCCCTTGGACCTTGTTATTTACGATTAATCACAGAAATTGCATCGGAATTAAATACAAAAGGCACAATGCCGACTTAAGTACAAGAAGACTGACTCTTCTTACTGTCTATAATATGAACCATTCCAGTGACACTAGTTATAGATTCCCATGCTTCACTTCAGGTTTACTGTATCACTTGGACTTTTTATTGACGATGAAACACAGAAATTGCATTGGAATTAATTACAAAAGGCACAATGCCAAATTAAGTACAAGAAGGCTGACTCTTCTTACTGTCTATGTTTGAACCATTCCTGTGACACTAGTTATAGTTTCCGATGCTACACTTCACGTTTACTGTATCCCTCTGACCTTCTTATTGACGGTGAAACACAGAAATTGCATCGGTATTAAATACGAAAGGCACAATGCCAACTTAAGTACAAGCAGACTGACTCTTCTTCCTGACTATGCTTTGAACCATTCCTGTGACACTAGTTATAGATTCCGATGCTTCACTTCAGGTTTACTGTATCCCTTGGACCTTCTTATTGACGATGAAACACAGAAATTGCATCGGAATTCAATACAAAAGGCACAAGGCCGACTGAACTACAAGAAGACTGACTCTTCTTACTGACTATGCTTTGAACCATTCCTGTGACACTAGTTATAGATTCCGATGCTTAACTTCAGGATTACTGTATCCCTCTAACCTTCTTAGTGACGATGAAACACAGAAATTGCATCGGAATTAAATACAAAAAGCACAATGCCGACTTAAGTACAAGAATAGTGACTCATCTTACTGCCTATGTTTTGAACCGTCCCTGTGACATTAGTTATAGATTCTGATGTTTCACTCCAGGTTGACTGTATCCCTTGGACCTTCTTATTGACGGTGAAACACAGAAATTGCATCGGTATTAAATACGAAAGGCTCAATGCCGACTTAAGTACAAGAAGACTGACTCTTCTTACTGACTATGTTTTGAACCATTCCTGTAACACTCGTTATAGATTCCGTTGCTTCACTTCAGGTTTACTGTATCCCTCTGACCTTCTTATTGACGATGAAACACAGAAATTGCATCGGAATTAAATACAAAAGGCACAATGCCGAATTAAGTACAAGAAGACTGACTCTTCTTACTGTCTATGCCTTTAACCATTCTTTTGACAGTAGATATAGACTCCGATGCTTCACTCCTGCTGTACTGTATCCCTTCGACCTTCTTTTTGACGATGAAACACAGAAATTGCATCGGAATTAAATACAAAAGGCCCAATGCTGACTTAAGTACAAGGAGACTGACTCTTCTTACTGTCTATGTTTTGAACCATCCCTGTGACACCAGTTATAGTTTCCGATGCTTCACTCCAGGTTTACTGTATCCCTTGGTCCTTCTAATTGACGATGAAACACAGAAATTGCATCAGAATTAAATACAAAAGGCACAATGCCGACTTAAGTACAAGAAGACTGACTCTTATTACTGACTACGTTTTGGACCATTCCTGTGACACTAGTTATAAATTCCGATGCTTCACTTCGGGTTTACTGTATCTCTTGGACCATCTTATTGACGATGAAACACAGAAAATGGTTCGGAATTCAATACAAAAGGCACAATGCAGAATTAAGTACAAGAAGACTGACTCTTCTTACTGTCTATGTTTTGAACCATTCCTGTGACACTAGTTATAGATTCCGATGCTTCACTCAAGGTTTACTATATCCCTTGCACCTTCTTATTGACGATATAACTCAGAAATTGCATCGGAATTAAATACAAAAGGCACAATGACGACTTAAGTACAAGAAGACTGTCTCTTCTTACTGTTTATGTTTTGAACCATTCCTAAGACACTAGTTATAGATTACGATACTTCACTCCAGGTTTACTGTATCCCTTGGACCTTCTTATTGACGATTAAACACAGAAATTGCATCTGAATTAAATAGTTAAGGCACAATGCCGACTAAAGTACAAGAACGCTGACTCTTCTTACTGTCTATGTTTTGAACCATTCCAGTGACACAAGATATAGATTCCGATGCTTCACTTCAGGTTTACTGTATCCCTCTGACCTTCCTATTGACGATGAAACACAGAAATGGCATCCGAAATAAATACAAAAGGCACAATGCCGAATTAAGTACAAGAAGACTGACTCTTCTTACTGTCTATGTTTAAAACCATTCCTGTGACACTAGTTATAGATTCCGTAGCTTCACTCCAGGTTTACTGTATCCCTTGGACCTTATTATTGACGATGACACACAGAAATTGCATCGGAATTAAATACAAAAGGCACAATGCCGACTTAAGTACAAGAAGACTGACTCTTCGTACTGACTATGTTTTGAACCATTCCTGTGACACTACTTATAGATTCCGATGCTTCACTTCAGGTTTACTGTATCCCTTGGACCTTCTTATTGACGTTGAAACGCAGGAATTGCATCGGAATTAAATAGAAAAGGGACAATGCCGGTTTAAGTACAAGAAGACTGACTCTTCTTAATGTCTATGATTTGACCCATTCCTGTGACACTACTTATAGATTCCGATGCTTCACTTCAGGTTTACTGTTTCCCTTGGACCTTCTTATTGACGATGAAACACAGAAATTGCATCGGAATTAAATACAAAAAGCACAATACCGACTTAAGTACAAGAAGACTGACTATTCTTACTGTCTATGATTTGAACCATTCCTGTGACACTAGTTATAGATTCCGATGCTTCACTTCAGGTTTACTGTATCCCTTGGACCTTCTTATTGAGGATGAAACACAGAAATTGCATCGGAGTAAAATACAAAATGCACAATGCCGACTTATGTACATGAAGACCGACTCTTAATACTGACTATGTTTGGAACCATTCCTGTGACACTAGTTATATATTCCGATGCTTCAGTTGAGGTTTATTGTATCCCTTGGACCTTCTTATTGACGATGAAACACAGTAATCGCATCGGAATTAAATACAAAATGCACAATGCTGACATAAGTACAAGAAGACTGACTCTTCTTACTGTCTATGTTTTGAACCATTCCTGTGACACTATTTATAGATTCCGATGCTTCACTCCAGGTTTACTGTATCCCTTGGACCTTCTTATTGACGATGACACGCAGAAATTGCATCGGAATTAAATACAAAAGGCACAATGCCGAATTAAGTACAAGAAGACTGACTCTTCTTACTGTCTATGCCTTTAACCATTCCTTTGACAGTAGATATAGACTCCGATGCTTCACTCCTGGTGTACTGTATCCCTTGGACCTTCTTATGGACGATTAAACACAGAAATTGCATCTGATTTAAATAGTTAAGGCACAATGCCGACTAAAGTACAAGAACACTGACTCTTCTTACTGTCTATGTTTTGAACCATTCCAGTGACACTAGATATAGATTCCGATGCTTCACTTCAGGTTTACTGTATCCCTCTGACCTTCCTATTGACGATGAAACACAGAAATGGCATCCGAAATAAATACAAAAGGCACAATGCCGAATTAAGTACAAGAAGACTGACTCTTCTTACTGTCTATGTTTAAAACCATTCCTGTGACACTAGTTATAGATTCCGTTGCTTCACTCCAGGTTTACTGTATCCCTTGGACCTTATTATTGACGATGACACACAGAAATTGCATCGGAATTAAATACAAAAGGCACAATGCCGACTTAAGTACAAGAAGACTGACTCTTCGTACTGACTATGTTTTGAACCATTCCTGTGACACTACTTATAGATTCCGATGCTTCACTTCAGGTTTACTGTATCCCTTGGACCTTCTTATTGACGTTGAAACGCAGGAATTGCATCGGAATTAAATAGAAAAGGGACAATGCCGGTTTAAGTACAAGAAGACTGACTCTTCTTAATGTCTATGATTTGACCCATTCCTGTGACACTACTTATAGATTCCGATGCTTCACTTCAGGTTTACTGTATCCCTTGGACCTTCTTATTGACGATGAAACACAGAAATTGCATCGGAATTAAATACAAAAAGCACAATACCGACTTAAGTACAAGAAGACTGACTATTCTTACTGTCTATGATTTGAACCATTCCTGTGACACTAGTTATAGATTCCGATGCTTCACTTCAGGTTAACTGTATCCCTTGGACCTTCTTATTGACGATGAAACACAGAAATTGCATCGGAGTAAAATACAAAATGCACAATGCCGACTTATGTACATGAAGACCGACTCTTAATACTGACTATGTTTGGAACCATTCCTGTGACACTAGTTATATATTCCGATGCTTCAGTTGAGGTTTATTGTATCCCTTGGACCTTCTTATTGACGATGAAACACAGAAATCGCATCGGAATTAAATACAAAATGCACAATGCTGACATAAGTACAAGAAGACTGACTCTTCTTACTGTCTATGTTTTGAACCATTCCTGTGACACTATTTATAGATTCCGATGCTTCACTCCAGGTTTACTGTATCCCTTGGACCTTCTTATTGACGATGACACACAGAAATTGCATCGGAATTAAATACAAAAAGCACAATGCCGACTTAAGTACAAGAAGACTGACTCTTCTTACTGTCTATAATTAAACCATTCCTGTGACACTAGTTATAGATTCCGATGTTTCACTTCAGGTTTACTGTATCCCTCCGACCTTCTTATTAACGATGAAACACAGAAATTGCATCGGAATTAAATAGAAAATGCACAATGCCGACTTAAGTACAAGAGGACTGACTCTTCTTACTGTCTATGATTTGAACCATTCCTGTGACACTAGTTGTAGATTCCGATGCTTCACCTCAGGTTTAGTGTATCCCTTGGACCTTCTTGTTGACGATGAAATACAGAAATTGCATCGGAATTAAATACAAAAGACACAATGCCGACTTAAGTACAAGTAGACTGACTCTTCCAAATGTCTATGTTTTGAACCATTCCTGTGAAACTAGTTATAGATTCCGAAGCTTCATTTCATGTTTACTGTATCCCTCTGACCATCTTATTGACGATGAAACACAGAAATTGCATCCGAATTAAATAGAAAAGGCACAATGCCGACTTAAGTACTAGAAGACTGGCACTTCCTACTGTCTATGTTTTGAACCATTCCTAAGACACTATTTATAGATTCCGATGCTTCACCTCAGGTTTACTGTATCCCTTTGACCTTCTTATTGACGATGAAACACAGAAATTGCATCGGAATTAAATACAAAAGGCACAATGCCGACTTAAGTACAAGGAGACTGACTCTTCTTACTGTCTATGTTTTGAACCATCCCTGTGAAACTAGTTATAGATTCCGATGCTTCACTGCAGGTTTACTGTGTCCCTTGGACCTTCTTATTGACGATGAAACACAGAAATTACATCGGAATTAAATACAATAGGCACAATGACGACTTAAGTACAAGAAGACTGACTCTTCCTACTAACTATGTTTTGAACCATTCCTGTGACACTAGTTATACATTCTGATGCGTCACTTCAGATTTACTGTATCCCTTGGACCGTCTTATTGACGATGAAACACAGAAATTGCATCGGAATTAAATACAATAGGCACATTACCGACATAAGGACAAGAAGACTGACTCTTCTTACTGACTATGCTTTGAACCATTCCTGTGACACTAGTCATAGATTCCGATGCTTAAGTTCAGGATTACTGTATCCCTCTGACCTTCTTATTCACGATGAAAAACACAGAAATTGCATCCGAATTAAATACAAAAGGCACAATGCCGACATAAATACAAGAAGACTGTCTCTTCTTACTGTTTATGCTTTGAACCATTCCTAAGACGCTAATTATGGATTACGATGTTTCTCTTCAGGTTTGCTATATCCCTTGGTCCTTCTTATTAACGATTAAACACAGATATTGCATCGAAATTAAATACAAAAGGCACAATACCGACTAAAGTACAAGAAGACTGACTCTACTTACAGTCTATGCTTTGAACCATTCCTGTGACACTAGTTATAGATTCCGGTGCTTCACTGCAGATTTACTGTATCCCTTTAACCTTCTTATGGACGATGAAACACAGAAATGGCATCAGAATTAAATAGAAAAGGCACAATGCCGACTTAAGTACAAGAAGACCGACTCTTCCTACTGACTATGTTTTGAACCATTCCTGTGACACTAGTTATAAATTCCGATGCTTCAGTTGAGGTTTATTGTATCCCTTGGACCTTCTTATTTACGATGAAACACAGAAATCGCATCGGAATTAAATACAAAAGGCACAAAGCCGACATAAGTACAAGAAGACTGACTCTTCTTACTGTCTATGTTTTGAACCATTCCTGTGACACTAGTTATAGATTCCGATGCTTCACTCCAGGTTTAATGTATCCCTTGGACCTTCTTATTGACGATGAAACACAGAAATTGCATCGGAATTAAACACAAAAGGCACAATGCCGACCTAAGGACAAGAAGACTGAATCTTTTTACTGACTATGCTTTGAACCATTCCTGTGACACTAGCTATAGATTCCGATGCATTACTTCAGGGTTACTGTATCCCTCTGACCTTCTTATTGACGATAAAACACAGAAATTGCATCGGAATTAAATATAAAAGGCACAATGCTGAATTAAGTACAAGAAGACTGACTCTTCTTACTGTCTATGTTTTGAACAATTCCATTGACACTAGTTATGGATTGCGATGCTTCACTTGAGGTTTACTGTATCCCTTGGTCCTTCTTATTGAGATGAAACACAGAAATTGCATCGGAATTAAATACAAAAGGCAAAATGCCGACTTAAGTACACGAAGACTGACTCTTCTCACTGCCCATGATTTTGAACCATTCCTGTGACACTAGTTATAGATTCCGATGCTACACTCCAGGTTTAATGTATCCCTTGGACATTCTTATTGACGATGAAACACAGAAATTGCATCGGAATTAAATACAAAAGGCACAATGCCGACTTAAGTACAGGAAGACTGACTCTTCCAACTGTCTATGATTTGAACCATTCCTGTGACACTAGTTATAGATTCCGATTCTTCACTTCAGGATTACTGTATCCCTCCGACCGTTTTATTGGCGATGAAACACAGAAATTGCATCGGAATGCAATAC
Source organism: Schistocerca serialis cubense (assembly GCF_023864345.2). NCBI lineage: Eukaryota > Metazoa > Arthropoda > Insecta > Orthoptera > Acrididae > Schistocerca > Schistocerca serialis. Next base: position 5,377,079 of record NC_064639.1, on the reverse strand, counting down.
AAAAGGCACAAGGCCGACTTATCTACAAGAAGACTGACTCTTCTTACTGACTATGCTTTGAACCATTCCTGTGACACTAGTTATTGATTCCGATGCCTAACTTCAGGATTACTGTATCCCTCTAACCTTCTTAGTGACGATGAAACACAGAAATTGCATCGGAATTATATACAAAAACCACAATTCCGATTTAAGTACAAGAGTACTCACTCATCTTATTGTCCATGTTTTGAACCGTCCCTGTGACACTAGTTATAGATTCCAATGTTTCACTCCAGGTTGACTGTATCCCTTGGACCTTCTTATTGACGATGAAACACAGAAATTGCATCGGAATTAAATACAAAAGGCACAATGCCGACTTAAGTACTAGAAGACTGACTCTTCTTACTGACTATGTTTTGAACCATTCCTGTGACACTAGTTATAGATTCCGTTGCTTCACTCCAGGTTTACTCTATCCCTCTGACCTTCTTATTGACGATGAAACTCAGAAATTGCATCGGAATTAAATACAAGAGGCACAATGCCGAATTAAGTACAAGAAGACTGACTCTTCTTACTGTCTCTACTTTTAACCATTCCTGTGACATTAGTTATAGACTCCGATGCTTCACTCCAGGTTTACTGTATCCCTTCGACCTTCTTATTGACGATGAAACACAGAAATTGCATCGGAATTAAATACAAAAGGCACAATGCCGACTTATGTACATGAAGACTGACTCTTCTTACTGTCTATGCTTTGAACCATCCCTGTGACACTAGTTTTAGATTCAGATGCTTCACTGGAGGTTTACTGTGTCCCTTAGACCTTCTTATTGACGATGAAACACAGAAATTACATCGGAATTAAATACAATAGGCACAATGCCGACTTACGTACAAGAAGACTGACTCTTCTTACTGTCTATAGTTTGAACCATTCCAGTGACACTAGTTATAGAGTCCGATGCTTCACTTCAGGTTTACTGTATCCCTTGGACCTTCTTATTGACGGTGAAACACAGAAATTGCATTGGAATTAAATACGAAGGGCACAATGCCAACTTAAGTACAAGAAGACTGACTCTTCTTACTGACTATGTTTTGAACCATTCCAGTGACACTAGTTATAGATTCCGATGCTTCACTTCAGGTTTACTGTATCCCGTAAACCTTCTTATTGACGATTAAAACGCAGAAATTGCATCGGAATAAAATACAAAAGACACAATGCCGACTTAAGTACAAGAAGACTGACTCTTACAACTGTCTATGTTTTGAACCACTCCTGTGACGCTAGTTATAGATTCCGATGCTTCACTTCAGGTTTACTGTATCCCTCTGACCGTCTTAGTGACGATGAAACAGAGAAATTGCATCCGAATTACATAGAAAAGGCACAATGACGACTTAAGTACTAGAAGACTGACTCTTCCTACTGTCTATGTTTTGAACCATTCCTATGACACTTGTTATAGATTCCGATGCTTCACTTCAGGTTTACTGTATCCCTTGGACCTTCTTATTGTCGATGAAACACAGATATTGCATCGGAATTCAATACAAAAGTCACAAGGCCGACTTAACTACAAGAAGACTGACTCCTCTTACTGACTGTGCTTTGAACCATTCCTGTGACTCTAGTAATAGATTCCGATGCTTAACTTCCGGATTACCTTCTTAGTGACGATGAAACACAGAAATTGCATCGGAATTAAATACAAAAGGCACAATGCCGACTTATGTACAAGAAGAGTGACTCTTCCTACTGTCTATGTTTTGACCCATTTCTGTGACACTAGTTATAGAGACCGATGCTTCACTTCAGGTTTACTGTATCCCTTGGACCTTCTTATTTACGGTGAAACACAGAAATTGAATCGGAATTAAATACGAAAGGCACAATGCCAACTTAAGTACAAGAAGACTGACTCTTCTTACTGACTATGTTTTGAACCATTCCTGTGACACTAGTTATAGATTCCGATGCTTCACTTCAGGTTTACTGTATCCCTCTGACCTTCTTATTGACGATGAAAAACAGAAATTGCATCGGAATTAAATAGAAAAGGCACAATGCCGACTTAAGTACAAGAGGACTGACTCTTCTTACTGTCTATGCTTTGAACCATTCCTGTGACACTAGTTATAGATTCCGATGCTTCACTTCAGGTTTACTGTATCCCTTGCACCTTCTTATTGACGATGAAACACAGAAATTGGTTCGGAATTCAATACAAAAGGCACAATGCCGACTTAACTACAAGAAGACTGACTCTTCTTACTGACTATGCTTTGAACCATTCCAGTGACACTAGTTAAACATTCGGATGCTTAACTTCAGGATTACTGTATCCCACCGACCTTGCTAGTGACGATGAAACACAGAAATTGCATCGGAATTAAATACAAAAAGCACAATGCCGACTTAAGTACAAGAATACAGACTCATCTTACAGTCTATGATTTGCACCATTCCTGTGACACTAGTTATAGATTCCGATGCTTCACTTCAGGTTTACTGTTTCCCTTGGACCTTCTTATTGACGATGAAACACAGAAATTGCATCGGAATTAAATACAAAAGGCACAATGCCGACTTATGTACAAGAAGACTGACTCTTCCTACTGTCTTTGTTTTGAACCATTTCTGTGACACTAGTTATAGAGTCCGATGCTTCACTTCAGGTTTACTGTATCCCTTGGACCTTGTTATTTACGATGAATCACAGAAATTGCATCGGAATTAAATACAAAAGGCACATTGCCGACTTAAGTACAAGAAGACTGACTCTTCCTACTAACTATGTTTTGAACCATTCCTGTGACACTAGTTATACATTCCGATGCTTCACTTCAGATTTACTGTATCCCTTGGACCGTCTTATTGACGATGAAACACAGAAATTGCATCGGAATTAAATACAAAAGGCACATTACCGACATAAGGACAAGAAGACTGACTCTTCTTACTGACTATGCTTTGAACCATTCCTGTGACACTAGTCATAGATTCCGATGCTTAAGTTCAGGATTACTGTATCCCTCTGACCTTCTTATTCACGATGAAACACAGAAATTGCATCCGAATTAAATACAAAAGGCACAATGCCGACATAAGTACAAGAAGACTGACTCTTCTTACTGTCTATGTTTTGAACCATCCCTGTGACACTAGTTATAGTTTCCGATGCTTCACTCCAGGTTTACTGTTTCCCTTGGGCCTTCTTATTGACGATGAAACACAGAAATTGCATCAGAATTAAATACAAATGGCACAATACCGACTTAAGTACAAGAGGACTGACTCTTATTACTGACTATGTTTTGGACCATTCCTGTGACACTAGTTATAAATTCCGATGCATCACTTCGGGTTTACTGTATCCCTTGGACCACCGTATTGACGATGAAACACAGAAAATGGTTCGGAATTCAATACAAAAGGCACAATGCAGAATTAAGTACAAGAAGACTGACCCTTCTTACTGTCTATGTTTTGAAGCATTCCTGTGACACTAGTTATAGATTCCGATGCTTCACACCAGGTTTACTGTATCCCTTGGACCTTCTTATTGACGATGAAACACAGAAATTGCATCGGAATTAAATACAAAAGGCACAATGCCGACTTAAGTACAAGAAGACTGTCTCTTCTTACTGTTTATGCTTTGAACCATTCCTAAGACACTAATTATGGATTACGATGTTTCTCTTCAGGTTTGCTATATCCCTTGGTCCTTCTTATTAACGATTAAACACAGATATTGCATCGAAATTAAATACAAAAGGCACAATACCGACTAAAGTACAAGAAGACTGACTCTACTTACAGTCTATGCTTTGAACCATTCCTGTGACACTAGTTATAGATTCCGGTGCTTCACTGCAGATTTACTGTATCCCTTTAACCTTCTTATGGACGATGAAACACAGAAATGGCATCAGAATTAAATAGAAAAGGCACAATGCCGACTTAAGTACAAGAAGACCGACTCTTCCTACTGACTATGTTTTGAACCATTCCTGTGACTCTAGTTATAAATTCCGATGCTTCAGTTGAGGTTTATTGTATCCCTTGGACCTTCTTATTTACGATGAAACACAGAAATCGCATCGGAATTAAATACAAAAGGCACAAAGCCGACATAAGTACAAGAAGACTGACTCTTCTTACTGTCTATGTTTTGAACCATTCCTGTGACACTAGTTATAGATTCCGATGCTTCACTCCAGGTTTAATGTATCCCTTGGACCTTCTTATTGACGATGAAACACAGAAATTGCATCGGAATTAAACACAAAAGGCACAATGCCGACCTAAGGACAAGAAGACTGAATCTTTTTACTGACTATGCTTTGAACCATTCCTGTGACACTAGGTATAGATTCCGATGCATTACATCAGGTTTACTGTATCCCTCTGACCTTCTTATTGACGATAAAACACAGAAATTGCATCGGAATTAAATATAAAAGGCACAATGCTGAATTAAGTACAAGAAGACTGACTCTTCTTACTGTCTATGTTTTGAACAATTCCATTGACACTAGTTATGGATTGCGATGCTTCACTTGAGGTTTACTGTATCCCTTGGTCCTTCTTATTGAGATGAAACACAGAAATTGCATCGGAATTAAATACAAAAGGCAAAATGCCGACTTAAGTACACGAAGACTGACTTTTCTCACTGCCCATGATTTTGAACCATTCCTGTGACACTAGTTATAGATTCCGATGCTACACTCCAGGTTTAATGTATCCCTTGGACATTCTTATTGACGATGAAACACAGAAATTGCATCGGAATTAAATACAAAAGGCACAATGCCGACTTAAGTACAGGAAGACTGACTCTTCCAACTGTCTATGATTTGAACCATTCCTGTGACACTAGTTATAGAGTCCGATTCTTCACTTCAGGATTACTGTATCCCTCCGACCGTTTTATTGGCGATGAAACACAGAAATTGCATCGGAATGCAATACAAAAGGCACAAGGCCGACTTATCTACAAGAAGACTGACTCTTCTTACTGACTATGCTTTGAACCATTCCTGTGACACTAGTTATTGATTCCGATGCCTAACTTCAGGATTACTGTATCCCTCTAACCCTCTTAGTGACGATGAAACACAGAAATTGCATCGGAATTAAATACAAAAACCACAATGCCGATTTAAGTACAAGAGTACTCACTCATCTTATTGTCCATGTTTTGAACCGTCCCTGTGACACTAGTTATAGATTCCAATGTTTCACTCCAGGTTGACTGTATCCCTTGGACCTTCTTATTGACGATGAAACACAGAAATTGCATCGGAATTAAATACAAAAGGCACAATGCCGACTTAAGTACTAGAAGACTGACTCTTCTTACTGACTATGTTTTGAACCATTCCTGTGACACTAGTTATAGATTCCGTTGCTTCACTTCAGGTTTACTCTATCCCTCTGACCTTCTTGTTGACGATGAAACTCAGAAATTGCATCGGAATTAAATACAAAAGGCACAATGCCGAATTAAGTACAAGAAGACTGACTCTTCTTACTGTCTATGCTTTTAACCATTCCTGTGACATTAGTTATAGACTCCGATGCTTCACTCCAGGTTTACTGTATCCCTTCGACCTTCTTATTGACGATGCAACACAGAAATTGCATCGGAATTAAATACAAAAGGCACAATGCCGACTTATGTACATGAAGACTGACTCTTCTTACTGTCTATGCTTTGAACCATCCCTGTGACACTAGTTTTAGATTCCGATGCTTCACTGGAGGTTTACTGTGTCCCTTAGACCTTCTTATTGACGATGAAACACAGAAATTACATCGGAATTAAATACAATAGGCACAATGCCGACTTACGTACAAGAAGACTGACTCTTCTTACTGTCTATAGTTTGAACCATTCCAGTGACACTAGTTATAGAGTCCGATGCTTCACTTCAGGTTTACTGTATCCCTTGGACCTTCTTATTGACGGTGAAACACAGAAATTGCATTGGAATTAAATACGAAGGGCACAATGCCAACTTAAGTACAAGAAGACTGACTCTTCTTACTGACTATGTTTTGAACCATTCCAGTGACACTAGTTATAGATTCCGATGCTTCACTTCAGGTTTACTGTATCCCGTAAACCTTCTTATTGACGATTAAAACGCAGAAATTGCATCGGAATAAAATACAAAAGACACAATGCCGACTTAAGTACAAGAAGACTGACTCTTACAACTGTCTATGTTTTGAACCACTCCTGTGACGCTAGTTATAGATTCCGATGCTTCACTTCAGGTTTACTGTATCCCTCTGACCGTCTTAGTGACGATGAAACAGAGAAATTGCATCCGAATTAAATAGAAAAGGCACAATGACGACTTAAGTACTAGAAGACTGACTCTTCCTACTGTCTATGTTTTGAACCATTCCTAAGACACTTGTTATAGATTCCGATGCTTCACTTCAGGTTTACTGTATCCCTTGGACCTTCTTATTGTCGATGAAACACAGAAATTGCATCGGAATTCAATACAAAAGGCACAAGGCCGACTTAACTACAAGAAGACTGACTCCTCTTACTGACTGAGCTTTGAACCATTCCTGTGACTCTAGTAATAGATTCCGATGCTTAACTTCCGGATTACCTTCTTAGTGACGATGAAACACAGAAATTGCATCGGAATTAAATACAAAAGGCACAATGCCGACTTATGTACAAGAAGAGTGACTCTTCCTACTGTCTATGTTTTGACCCATATCTGTGACACTAGTTATAGAGACCGATGCTTCACTTCAGGTTTACTGTATCCCTTGGACCTTCTTATTTACGGTGAAACACAGAAATTGCATCGGAATTAAATACGAAAGGCACAATGCCAACTTAAGTACAAGAAGACTGACTCTTCTTACTGACTATGTTTTGAACCATTCCTGTGACACTAGTTATAGATTCCGATGCTTCACTTCAGGTTCACTGTATCCCTCTGACCTTCTTATTGACGATGAAAAACAGAAATTGCATCGGAATTAAATAGAAAAGGCACAATGCCGACTTAAGTACAAGAAGACTGACTCTTCTTACTGTCTATGCATTGAACCATTCCTGTGACACTAGTTATAGATTCCGATGCTTCACTTCAGGTTTACTGTATCCCTTGCACCTTCTTATTGACGATGAAACACAGAAATTGGTTCGGAATTCAATACAAAAGGCACAATGCCGACTTAACTACAAGAAGACTGACTCTTCTTACTGACTATGCTTTGAACCATTCCAGTGACACTAGTTAAACATTCGGATGCTTAACTTCAGGATTACTGTATCCCACCGACCTTGCTAGTGACGATGAAACACATAAATTGCATCCGAATTAAATAGAAAAGGCACAATGCTGACTTAAGTACTGGAAGACTGACTCTTCCTACAGTCTATGTTTTGAACCATTCCTGTGTCACTAGTTATAGATTCCGTTGCTTCACTTTAGGTTTACTGTATCCCTCTGACCTTCTTATTGACGATGAAACACAGAAATTGCATCGGAATTAAATACAAAAGGCACAATGCCGACTTAAGTACAAGAAGACTGACTCTTCATACTGTCTATAATTTGAACCATTCCAGTGACACTAGTTATAGATTCCGATGCTTCATTTCATGTTTACTGTATCCCTTGGACCTTCTTATTGACGATGAAACACAGAAATTGCATCGGAATTAAATACAAAAGGCACAATGCCGACTTAAGTACAAGAAGACTGACTCTTCCTACTGTCTATGTTTTGAGCCATTAATGTGACACTAGTTATAGATTCTGATGCTTCACTCCAGGTTTACTGTATCCCTTGGACCTTCTTATTGACGATGAAACACAGAAATTGCATCGGAATTAAATACAAAAGGCACAATGCCGACTTAAGTACAAGAAGACTGACTCTTCTTACAGTCTATGATTTGCACCATTCCTGTGACACTAGTTATAGATTCCGATGCTTCACTTCAGGTTTACTGTTTCCCTTGGACCTTCTTATTGACGATGAAACACAGAAATTGCATCGGAATTAAATACAAAAGGCACAATGCCGACTTATGTACAAGAAGAGTGACTCTTCCTACTGTCTATGTTTTGAACCATTTCTGTGACACTAGTTATAGAGTCCGATGCTTCACTTCAGGTTTACTTTATCCCTCTGACCTTCTTATTGACGGTGATACACAGATATTTCATTGGAATTAAATACGAAAGGCACAATGCCAACTTAAGTACAAGAAGACTGACTCTTCTTCCTGATTATGTTTTGAACTATTTCTGTGACACTAGTTGTAGATTCCGATGCTTCACTTCAGGTTTACTGTATCCCTCTGACCTTCTTATTGACGATGAAACACAGAAATTGCATCGGAATTAAATACAAAAGGCACAATGCCGAATTAAGTACAAGAAGACTGACACTTCTTACTGTCTATGCTTTTAACCATTCCTGTGACACTAGTTATAAACTCCGATGCTTCACTCCAGGTTTACTGTATCCCTTCGACCTTCATATTGACGGTGAAACACAGAAATTGCATCGGAATTAAATACAAAAGGCACAATGCCGACTTAAGTACAAGAAGACTGACTCTTCTTACTGTCTATGCTTTGAACCATCCCTGTGACACTAGTTATAGATTCCGATGCTTCACTGCAGGCTTACTGTCTCCCTCTGACCTTCTTATTGACGATGAAACACAGAAATTGCATCGGAATTAAATACAAAAGGCACAATGCCGAATTAAGTACAAGAAGACTGACACTTCTTACTGTCTATGCTTTTAACCATTCCTGTGACACTAGTTATAAACTCCGATGCTTCACTCCAGGTTTACTGTATCCCTTCGACCTTCATATTGACGGTGAAACACAGAAATTGCATCGGAATTAAATACAAAAGGCACAATGCCGACTTAAGTACAAGAAGACTGACTCTTCTTACTGTCTATGCTTTGAACCATCCCTGTGACACTAGTTATAGATTCCGATGCTTCACTGCAGGCTTACTGTCTCCCTTATACCTTATTATTGACGATGAAACACAGAAATTGCATCGGAATTAAATACAAAAGGCACAATGCCGACTTGAGTACAAGAAGACTGACTCTTCTTCCTGACTACGTTTTGAATCATTCCTGTGACACTAGTTATAGATTCCGATGCTTCACTTCATGTTTACAGTATCCCTTGGACCTTCTTATTGACGATGAAACACAGAAATTGCATCGGAATTAAATACAAAAGGCACAATGCCGACTTAAGTACAAGAAGACTGACTCTTCCTACTGTCTATGTTTTGAACCATTAATGTGACACTAGTTATAGATTCCGTTGCTTCACTCCAGGTTTACTGTATCCCTTGGACCTTCTTATTGACGATGAAACCCAGAAAATGCATCGGAATTAAATTGAAAAGGCACAATGCCGACTTAAGTACAAGAAGACTGACTCTTCTTACAGACTATGTTTTGAACCATTCCTGTGACACTATTTATAGATTCCGATGCTTCACTTCAGGTTTACTGTATCCCTCTGACCTTATTGACGATGAAACACAGAAATTGCATCGGAATTAAATACAAAAGGCACAATGCCAACTTAAGTACAAGAAGACTGACTCTTCTTACTGGCTATGTTTGAACCATTCCTGTGACACTAGTTATAGATTCCGATGCTTCACTTCAGGTTTACTGTATCCCTCTGACCTTCTTATTGACGGTGAAACACAGAAATTTCATCGGAATTAAACACGAAAGGCACAATGCCAACTTAAATACAAGAAGACTGACTCTTCTTCCTGATTATGTTTTGAACCATTTCTGTGACACTAGTTGTAAATTTCGATGCTCCACTTCAGGTTTACTGTATCCCTTGGACCTTCTTATTGACGATGAAACGCAGAAATTGCATCGGAATTAAATACAAAAGACACAATGCCGACTTAAGTACAAGAAGACTGACTCTTCCAACTGTCTATGCTTTGAACCATTCCTGTGACACTAGTAATAGATTCCGATCTTTCAATTCAGGTTTACTGTATCCCCCTGACCGTCTTATTGACGATGAAACACAGAAATTGCTTCCGAATTAAATAGAAAAGGCACAATGCCGACTTAAGCACTAGAAGACTGACTCTTCCTACTGTCTATGTTTTGAACCATTCGTAAAACACTTGTTATAGATTCCAGTGCTTCACTTTAGGTTTACTGTATCCCTTGGACCTTCTTATTGTCGATGAAACACAGAAATTGCATCGGAATTCAATACAAAAGGCACAAGGCCGACTGAACTACAAGAAGACTGACTCTTCTTACTGACTATGCTTTGAACCATTCCTGTGACTCTAGTTATAGATTCCAATCCTTAACTTCCGGATTACTGTATCCCTCTGACCTTCTTAGTGACGATGAAACACAGAAATTGCATCGGAATTAAATACAAAAACCACAATGCCGACTTAAGTACAAGAATACTGACTCATCTTACTGTCTATGTTTTGAACCGTCCCTGTGACACTAGTTATAGATTCCGATGTTTCACTCCAGGTTGACTGTATCCCTTGGACATTCTTATTGACGATGAAACACAGAAATTGCATCGGAATTAAATACAAAAGGCACAATGCCGACTTAAGTACAAGAAGACTGACACTTCTTACTGTCTATGCTTTGAACCATCCCTGTGACACTAGTTATAGATTCCGATGCTTCACTGCAGGTTTACTGTGTCCCTTAGACCTTCTTATTGACGATGAAACACAGAAATTACATCGGAATTAAATACAATAGTCACAATGCCGACTTAAGTACAAGAAGACTGACTCTTCCTACTGTCTATGTTTTCAACCATCATTGTGACACTAGTTATAGATTCCGATGCTTCACTTCAGGTTTACTGTATCCCTTGGACCGTGTTATTGGCGATGAAACACAGAAATTGCATCGGAATTAAATACAAAAAGCACAATACCGACTTTAGGACAATAAGACTGACTCTTCTTATTGAGTATGCTTTGAACCATTCCTGTGACATTAGTCATAGATTCCGATGCTTAACTTCAGGATTACTGTATCCTTCTGACCTTCTTACTGACGATGAAACACAGAAATTGCATCCAAATTAAATACAAAAAGCACAATGCCGACTTAAGTACAAGAAGACTGACTCTTCATACTGTCTATAATTTGAACCATTCCAGTGACACTATTTATAGATTCCGATGCTTCACTTCATGTTTACTGTATCCCTTGGACCTTCTTATTGACGATGAAACACAGAAATTGCATCGGAATTAAATACAAAAGGCACAATGCCGACTTAAGTACAAGAAGACTGACTCTTCCTACTGTCTATGTTTTGAACCATTAATGTGACACTAGTTATAGATTCCGATGCTTCACTCCAGGTTTACTGTATCCCTTGGACCTTCTTATTGACGATGAAACACAGAAATTGCATCGGAATTAAATACAAAAGACACAATGCCGACTTAAGTACAAGAAGACTGACTCTTCCAACTGTCCATGTTTTGAACCATTGCTGTGACACTAGTTATAGATTCCGTTGCTTCACTTCAGGTTTACTGTATCCCTCTGACCTTCTTACTGACGATTAAACACAGAAATTGCATCGGAATTAAATACAAAAGGCACAATACCGACTGAAGAACGAGAAGACAGACTCTTATTACTGACTATGCTTTGAACCATTATTGTGACACTAGTCATAGATTCCGATGCTTAACTTCAGGATTACTGTATCCCTCTGACCTTCTTATTGACGATGAAACACAGAAATTGCATCGGAATTAAATACAAAAGGCACAATGCCGACTTCAGTACAAGAAGACTGACTCTTCCAACTGTCTATGTTTTGAACCATTCCTGTGACACTAGTTATACATTCCGATGCTTCACTTCAGGTTTACTGTATCCCTCTGACCGTCTTATTGACGATGAAACACAGAAATTGCATCCGAATGAAATACAAAAGGCACAATGCCGACTTAAGTACTGGAAGACTGACTCTTCCTACTGTCTATGTTTTGAACCATCCCTGTGACACTAGTTATAGATTCCGATGCTTCCCTGCAGGTTTACTGTGTCCCATAGACCATCTTATTGACGATGAAACACAGAAATTACATCGGAATTAAATACAATAGGCACAATGCCGACTTAAGTACAAGAAGACTGACTCTTCCTACTGTCTATGTTTTCAACCATTATTGTGACACTAGTTATAGATTCCGATGCTTCACTTCAGGTTTACTGTATCCCTTGGACCGTGTTATTGACGATCAAACACAGAAATTGCATCGGAATTAAATACAAAAAGCAGACTACCGACTTAAGAACAAGAAGACTGACTCTTCTTATGGACTATGCTTTGAACCATTCCTGTGACACTAGTCATAGATTCTGATGCTTAACTTCAGGATTAATGTATCCTTCTGACCATCTTATTGACGATGAAACACAGAAATTGCATCCAAATTAAATACAAAAGGCAAAATGCCGACTTAAATACAAGAAGACTGATTCTTCATACTGTCTATAATTTGAACCATTCCAGTGACACTAGTTATGGATTCCGATGCTTCACTCCAGGTTTACTGTATCCCTTGGACCTTCTTATTGACGATGAAACACAGAAATTGCATCGGAATTAAATACAAAAGGCACAATGCCGACTTAAGTACAAGAAGACTGACTCTTCCTACTGTCTATGTTTTGAACCATTAATGTGACACTAGTTATAGATTCCGATGCTTCACTCCAGGTTTACTGTATCCCTTGGACCTTCTTATTGACGATGAAACACAGAAATTGCATCGGAATTAAATACAAAAGGCACAATGCCGACTTAAGTACAAGAAGACTGACTCTTCCTACTGTGTATGTATTGAACCATTAATGTGACACTAGTTCTAGATTCCGATGCTTCACTCCAGGTTTACTGTATCCCTATGACCGTCTTATTGACGGTGAAACACAGAAATTGCATCCGAATCAAATAGAAAAGGCATAATGCCGACTTAAGTACTAGAAGCCTGACTCTTCCTACTGTCTATGTTTTGAACCAATCCTAGGACACTTGTTATAGATTCCGATGCTTCACTTCAGGTTTACTGTATCCCTTGGACCTTCTTATTGTCGATGAAACACAGAAATTGCATCGGAATTCAATACAATAGGCACAAGGCCAACTTAACTACAAGAAGACTGACTCCTCTTACTGACTATGCTTTGAGCCATTCCTGTGACCCTAGTTATAGATTCCGATGTTTCACTCCAGGTTGACTGTATCCCTTGGAGCGTCTTATTGACGCTGAAACACAGAGACTACATCGGAATTAAGTACAAAATGCACAATGCCGACTTAAGTACAAGAAGACTGACTCTTCTTACTGACTATGTTTTGAACCATTGCTGTGACACTAGTTATAGATTCCGTTGCTTCACTTCAGCTTTACTGTATAACTCAGACCTTCTTATTGACGATGAAACACAGAAATTGCATCCGAATTAAATACAAAAGGCACAATACCGACTTAAGAACAAGAAGACAGACTCTTATTACTGAGTATGCTTTTAACCATTCCTGTGACACTAGTCATAGATTCCGATGCTTAACTTCAGGATTACTGTATCCCTCTGACCTTCTTATTGACGATGAAACACAGAAATTGCATCGGAATTAAATACAAAAGGCACAATCCCGACTTAGGTACAAGAATACTGACTCAACTTACTGTCTATGTTTTGAACCGTCCCTGTGACACTAGTTATAGATTCCGATGTTTCACTCCAGGTTGACTGTATCCCTTGGACCTTCTTATTGACGATGAAACACAGAAATTGCATCGGAATTAAATACAAAAGGCACAATGCCGACTTAAGTACAAGAAGACTGACACTTCTTACTGTCTATGCTTTGAACCATCCCTGTGACACTAGTTATAGATTCCGATGCTTCACTGCAGGTTTACTGTGTCTTTTAGACTTTCTTATTGACGATGAAACACAGAAATTACATCGGAATTAAAAACAATAGGCACAATGCCGACTTAAGTACAAGAAGACTGACTCTTCCTACTGTCTATGTTTTCAACCATCATTGTGACACTAGTTATAGATTCCGATGCTTCACTTCAGGTTTACTGTATCCCTTGGACCGTGTTATTGACGATGAAACACAGAAATTGCATCGGAATTAAATACAGAAAGCACAATACCGACTTAAGAACAATAAGACTGACTCTTCTTATGGACTATGCTTTGAACCATTCCTGTGACACTAGTCATAGATTCCAATGCTTAACTTCAGGATTACTGTATCCTTCTGACCTTCTTATTGACGATGAAAAACAGAAATTGCATCCAAATTAAATAGAAAAGGCACAATGCCGACTTAAGTACAAGAAGACTGACTCTTCCTACTGTCTATGTTTTCAACCATTATTGTGACACTAGTTATAGATTCCGATGCTTCACTTCAGGTTTACTGTATCCCTTGGACCGTGTTATTGACGATGTAACACAGAAATTGCATCGAAATTAAATACAAAAAGCAGAATACCGACTTAAGAACAAGAAGACTGACTATTCTTATGGACTATGCTTTGAACCACTCCTGTGACACTAGTCATAGATTCCGATGCTTAACTTCAGGATTACTGTATCCTTCTGACCTTCTTATTGACGATGAAACACAGAAATTGCATCCAAATTAAATACAAAAGGCAAAATGTCGACTTTAATACAAGAAGACTGATTCTTCATACTGTCTATAATTTGAACCATTCCAGTAACACTAGTTATAGATTCCGATGCTTCACTTCATGTTTACTGTATCCCTTGGACCTTCTTATTGACGATGAAACACAGAAATTGCATCGGAATTAAATACAAAAGGCACAATGCCGACTTAAGTACAAGAAGACTGACTCTTCCTACTGTCTATGTTTTGAACCATTAATGTGACACTAGTTATAGATTCCGATGCTTCACTCCAGGTTTACTGTATCCCTTGGACCTTCTTATTGACGATGAAACACAGAAATTGCATCGGAATTAAATACAAAAGGCACAATGCCGACTTAAGTACAAGAAGACTGACTCTTCCAACTGTCTATGTTTTGAACCATTCCTGTGACACTAGTTATACATTCCGATGCTTCACTTCAGGTTTACTGTATCCGTCTGACCGTCTTATATACGATGAAACACAGAACTTGCATCCGAATTAAATAGAAAAGGCACAATGCCGACTTAAGTACTGGAAGACTGACTCTTCCAACTGTCTATGTTTTGAACCATTCCTGTGACACTAGTTATAGATTCCGTTGCTTCACTTCAGGTTTACTGTATCCCTCTGACCTTCTTATTGACGATGAAACACAGAAATTGCATCCAAATTAAATACAAAAGGCACAATGCCGACTTAAGTACGTTAAGACTGACTCTTCATACTGTCTATAATTTGAACCATTGCAGTGACACTAGTTATAGATTCCGATGCTTCATTTCTTGTTTACTGTATCCCTTGGACCTTCTTATTGACGATGAAACACAGAAATTGAATCGGAATTAAATACAAAAGGCACAATGCATACTTAAGTACAAGAAGACTGATTCTTCCTACTGTCTATGTTTTGAACCATTCCTGTGACATTAGTTATAGATTCCGATGCTTCACTTCAGGTTTACTGTATCCCTCTGACCGTCTTATTGACGATGAAACACAGAAATTGCATCCGAATCAAATAGAAAAGGCACAATGCCGACTTAAGTTTTAGAAGCCTGACTCTTCCTACTGTCTATGTTTTGAACCATTCCTAAGACACTTGTTATAGATTCCGATGCTTCACTTCAGGTTTATTGTATCCCTTGGACCTTCTTATTGTCGATGAAACACAGAAATTGCCTCGGAATTCAATACAAAAGGCACAAGGCCAACTAAACTACAAGAAGACTGACTCCTCTTACTGACTATGCTTTGAACCATTCCTGTGACCCTAGTTATAGATTCCGATGTTTCACTCCAGGTTGACTGTATCCCTTGGACCGTCTTATTGACGATGAAACACAGAAATTGCATCGGAATTAAATACAAAATGCACAATGCCGACTTAAGTACAAGAAGACTGACTCTTCTTACTGACTATGTTTAGAAACCATTGCTGTGACACTAGTTATAGATTCCGTTGCTTCACTTCAGGTTTACTGTATCCCTCTGACCTTCTTATTGACGATGAAACACAGAAATTGCATCGGAATTAAACACAAAAGCCACAATACCGACTTAAGAACAAGAAGACAGACTCTTATTACTGACTATGCTTTGAACCATTCCTGTGACACTACTCATAGATTCCGATGCTTAACTTCAGGATTACTGTATCCCTCTGACCTTCTTATTGACGATGAAACACAGAAATTGTATCGGAATTAAATACAAAAGTCACAATGCAAGCTTAAGTACAAGAAGACTGACTCTTCTTACTGTCTATGATTTGAACCATCCCTGTGACACTAGTTATAGTTTCCGATGCTTCACTCCAGGTTTACTGTATCACTTGGTCCTTCTTATTGACGAAGAAACACAGAAATTGCATCGGATATAAATAGAAAAGGCACAATTTCGACTTAAGTACAAGAAGACTGACTCTTCTTACTGTGTATGTTTTTAACCATTCCTGTGCCACTAGTTACAGATTCCGATGATTCACTCCAGGTTTACTGTATCCCTTGGACCTTCTTATTGACGATGAAACACAGAAATAGCATCGGAATTAAATAGAAAAGGCACAATGCAGACTTATGTACAAGAGGACTGACGCTTCTTACTGACTATGTTTTGAACCATTCCTGTGACACTAGTTATAGACTCCGATGCTTCACTTCAGGTTTACTGTACACCTTGGACCTTCTTATTGACTATGAAACACAGAAATCACATCGGAATTAAATACAAAAGGCACAATGCCGACTTAAGTACAAAAAGACTGACTCTTCCTACTGTCTATATTTTGAACCATTCCTGTGACACTAGTTATAGATTCAGATGCTTCACTTCAGGTTTACTGTATCCCTCTGACCTTATTGCCGATGAAACACAGAAATTGCATCGGAATTAAAAACAAAAGGCACAATGCCGACTTAAGGGCAAGAAGACTGACCCTTCTTACTATCTATGCTTTGAACCATTCCTGTGACATTAGTTATAGATTCCGATGCTTCACTTCAGGTTTACTGTTTCCCTTGGACCTTCTTATTGGCGATGAAACACAGAAATTGCATCGGAATTAAATACAAAAGGCACAATGCCGACTTATGTACAAGAAGACTGACTCTTCTTACTGACTATGTTTTGAACCATTCCTGTGACACTAGTTATAGATTCCGATGCTTCACTTCAGGTTTACTGTATACCTCTGACCTTCTTATTGACGATGAAACACAGAATTTGCATCGGAATTAAATAGAAAAGGCACAATGCCGACTTAAGTACAAGAAGACTGACTCTTCTCACTGTCTATGCTTTGAACCATTCCTGTGACACTAGTTATAGATTCCGATGCTTCACTTCAGGTTTACTGTATACCTCTGACCTTCTTATTGACGATGAAACACAGAAATTGCATCGGAATTAAATAGAAAATGCACAATGCCGACTTAAGTACAAGAAGACTGACTCTTCTTACTGTCTATGCTTTGAACCATTCCTGTGACACTAGTTATAAATTCCGATGCTTCACTTCGGTTTTACTGTATCCCTTGGACCATCTTATTGACGATGAAACACAGAAATTGCATCGGAATTCAGTACAAAAGGCACAAGGCCGACTTAACTACAAGAAGACTGACTCTTCTTACTGACAATGCTTTGAACCATTCCTGTAACTCTAGTTATAGATTCCGATGCTTAACTTCCGGATTACTGTATCCCTCTGACCTTCTTAGTGACGATGAAACGCAGAAATTGCATCGGAATTAAATACAAAAAGCACAATGCCGACTTAAGTACAAGAATACTGACTCATCTTACTGTCTATGTTTTGAACCGTCCCTGTGACACTAGTTATAGATTCCGATGTTTCACTCCAGGTTGACTGTATCCCTTGGACCTTCTTATTGACGATGAAACACAGAAATTGCATCGGAATTAAATACAAAAGGCACAATGCCGACTTAAGTACACGAAGACTGACTCTTCTTACTGTCTATGCTTTGAACCATCCCTGTGACACTAGTTATAGATTCCGATGTTTCACTGCAGGTTTACTGTGTCCCTTAGACCTTCTTATTGACGATGAAACACAGAAATTGCATCCAAATTAAATACAAAAGGCACAATGCCGACTTAAGTACATTAAGACTGACTCTTCATACTGTCTATAATTTGAACCATTCCAGTGACACTAGTTATAGATTCCGATGCTTCATTTCATGTTTACTGTATCCCTTGGACCTTCTTATTGACGATGAAACACAGAAATTGAATCGGAATTAAATACAAAAGGCACAATGCATACTTAAGTACAAGAAGACTGATTCTACCTACTGTCTATGTTTTGAACCATTACTGTGACATTAGTTAAAGATTCCGATGCTTCACTTCAGGTTTACTGTATCCCTCTGACCGTCTTATTGACGATGAAACACAGAAATTGCATCCGAATCAAATAGAAAAGGCACAATGCCGACTTAAGTACTAGAAGCCTGACTCTTCCTACTGTCTATGATTTGAACCATTCCTAAGACACTTGTTATAGATTCCGATGCTTCACTTCAGGTTTACTGTATCCCTTGGACCTTCTTATTGTCGATGAAACACAGAAATTGCATCGGAATTCAATACAAAAGGCACAAGGCCAACTAAACTACAAGAAGACTGACTCCTCTTACTGACTATGCTTTGAACCATTCCTGTGACCCTAGTTATAGATTCCGATGTTTCACTCCAGGTTGACTGTCTCCCTTGGACCGTCTTATTGACGATGAAACACAGAAATTGCATCGGAATTAAATACAAAAGGCACAATACCGACTTAAGAACAAGAAGACAGACTCTTAATACTGACTATGCTTTGAACCATTCCTGTGACACTAGTCATAGATTCCGATGCTTAACTTCAGGATTACTGTATCCCTCTGACCTTCTTATTGACGATGAAACACAGAAATTGCATCGGAATTAAATACAAAAGGCACAATGCCGACTTAAGTACAAAAAGACTGACTCTTCTTACTGTCTATGATTAGAACCATCCCTGTGACACTAGTTATAGTTTCCGATGCTTCACTCCAGGTTTACTGTATCACTTGGTCCTTCTTATTGACGAAGAAACACAGAAATTGCATCGGATATAAATAGAAAAGGCACAATTTCGACTTAAGTACAAGAAGACTGACTCTTCTTACTGTGTATGTTTTTAACCATTCCTGTGACACTAGTTATAGATTCCGATGCTTCACTCCAGGTTTACTGTATCCCTTGGACCTTCTTATTGACGATGAAACACAGAAATAGCATCGGAATTAAATAGAAAAGGCACAATGCAGACTTATGTACAAGAGGACTGACGCTTCTTACTGACTATGTTTTGAACCATTCCTGTGACACTAGTTATAGACTCCGATGCTTCACTTCAGGTTTACTGTACACCTTGGACATTCTTATTGACTATGAAACACAGAAACCGCATCGGAATTAAATACAAAAGGCACAATACCGACTTAAGAACAAGAAGACAGACTCTTAATACTGACTATGCTTTGAACCATTCCTGTGACACTAGTCATAGATTCCGATGATTCACTTCAGGTTTACTGTATCCCTCTAACCTTATTGCCGATGAAACACAGAAATTGCATCGGAATTGAATACAAAAGGCACAATGCCGACTTAAGGACAAGAAGACTGACCCTTCTTACTATCTATGCTTTGAACCATTCCTGTGACATTAGTTATAGATTCCGATGCTTCACTTCAGGTTTACTGTTTCCCTTGGACCTTCTTATTGACGATGAAACACAGAAATGGCATCGGAATTAAATACAAAAGGCACAATGCCGACTTATGTACAAGAAGACTGACTCTTCTTACTGACTATGTTTTGAACCATTCCTGTGACACTAGTTATAGATTCCGATGCTTCACTTCAGGTTTACTGTGTACCTCTGACCTTCTTATTGACGATGAAACACAGAAATTGCATCGGAATTAAGTAGAAAAGGCACAATGCCGACTTAAGTACAAGAAGACTGACTCTTCTTACTGTCTATGCTTTGAACCATTCCTGTGACACTAGTTATAGATTCCGAAGCTTCACTTCAGGTTTACTGTATCCCTCTGACCTTCTTATTGACGGTGAAACACAGAAATTGCATCGGAATTAAATACGAAAGGCACAATGCCAACTTAAGTACAAGATGACTGACTCTTCTTCCTGATTATGTTTTGAACCATTCCTGTGACACTAGTTGTAGATTCCGATGCTTCTCTTGAGGTTTACTGTATCCCTTGGACCATCTTATTGACGATGAAACGCAGAAATTGCACCGGAATTAAATACAAATGACACAATGCCGACTTAAGTACAAGAAGACTGACTCTTCCCACTGTCCATGTTTTGAACCATTCCTGTGACACTAGTTATGGATTCCGATGCTTCACTTCAGGTTTATTGTATACCTCTGACCTTCTTATTGACGATGAAACACAGAAATTGCATCGGAATGAAATAGAAAATGCACAATGCCGACTTAAGTACAAGAAGACTGACTCTTCTTACTGTCTATGCTTTGAACCATTCCTGTGACACTAGTTATAAATTCCGATGCTTCACTTCGGTTTTACTGTATCCCTTGGACCATCTTATTGACGATGAAACACAGAAATTGCATCGGAATTCAGTACAAAAGGCACGAGGCCGACTTAACTACAAGAAGACTGACTCTTCTTACTGACAATGCTTTGAACCATTCCTGTGACTCTAGTTATAGATTCCGATGCTTAACTTCCGGATTACTGTATCCCTCTGACCTTCTTAGTGACGATGAAACACAGAAATTGCATCGGAATTAAATACAAAAAGCACAATGCCGACTTAAGTACAAGAATACTGACTCATCTTACTGTCTATGTTTTGAACCGTCCCTGTGACACTAGTTATAGATTCCGATGTTTCACTCCAGGTTGACTGTATCCCTTGGACCTTCTTATTGACGATGAAACACAGAAATTGCATCGGAATTAAATACAAAAGGCACAATGCCGACTTAAGTACACGAAGACTGACTCTTCTTACTGTCTATGCTTTGAACCATCCCTGTGACACTAGTTATAGTTTCCGATGGTTCACTGCAGGTTTACTGTGTCCCTTAGACCTTCTTATTGACGATGAAACACAGAAATTGCATCCAAATTAAATACAAAAGGCACAATGCCGACTTAAGTACATTAAGACTGACTCTTCATACTGTCTATAATTTGAACCATTCCAGTGACACTAGTTATAGATTCCGATGCTTCATTTCATGTTTACTGTATCCCTTGGACCTTCTTATTGACGATGAAACACAGAAATTGAATCGGAATTAAATACAAAAGGCACAATGCATACTTAAGTACAAGAAGACTGATTCTACCTACTGTCTATGTTTTGAACCATTACTGTGACATTAGTTAAAGATTCCGATGCTTCACTTCAGGTTTACTGTATCCCTCTGACCGTCTTATTGACGATGAAACACAGAAATTGCATCCGAATCAAATAGAAAAGGCACAATGCCGACTTAAGTACTAGAAGCCTGACTCTTCCTACTGTCTATGTTCTGAACCATTCCTAAGACACTTGTTATAGATTCCGATGCTTCACTTCAGGTTTACTGTATCCCTTGGACCTTCTTATTGTCGATGAAACACAGAAATTGCATCGGAATTCAATACAAAAGGCACAAGGCCAACTAAACTACAAGAAGACTGACTCCTCTTACTGACTATGCTTTGAACCATTCCTGTGACCCTAGTTATAGATTCCGATGTTTCACTCCAGGTAGACTGTCTCCCTTGGACCGTCTTCTTGACGATGAAACACAGAAATTGCATCGGAATTAAATACAAAAGGCACAATACCGACTTAAGAACAAGAAGACAGACTCTTAATACTGACTATGCTTTGAACCGTTCCTGTGACACTAGTCATAGATTCCGATGCTTAACTTCAGGATTACTGTATCCCTCTGACCTTCTTATTGACGATGAAACACAGAAATTGCATCGGAATTAAATACAAAAGACACAATGCCGACTTAAGTACAAGAAGACTGACTCTTCTTACTGTCTATGATTAGAACCATCCCTGTGACACTAGTTATAGTTTCCGATGCTTCACTCCAGGTTTACTGTATCACTTGGTCCTTCTTATTGACGAAGAAACACAGAAATTGCATCGGATATAAGTAGAAAAGGCACAATTTCGACTTAAGTACAAGAAGACTGACTCTTCTTACTGTGTATGTTTTTAACCATTCCTGTGACACTAGTTATAGATTCCGATGCTTCACTCCAGGTTTACTGTATCCCTTGGACCTTCTTATTGACGATGAAACACAGAAATAGCATCGGAATTAAATAGAAAAGGCACAATGCAGACTTATGTACAAGAGGACTGACGCTTCTTACTGACTATGTTTTGAACCATTCCTGTGACACTAGTTATAGACTCCGATGCTTCACTTCAGGTTTACTGTACACCTTGGACATTCTTATTGACTATGAAACACAGAAATCGCATCGGAATTAAATACAAAAGGCACAATGCCGACTTAAGTACAACAAGACTGACTCTTCCTACTGTCTATATTTTGAACCATTCCTGTGACACTAGTTATAGATTCCGATGCTTCACTTCAGGTTTACTGTATCCCTCTAACCTTATTGCCGATGAAACACAGAAATTGCATCGGAATTGAATACAAAAGGCACAATGCCGACTTAAGGACAAGAAGACTGACCCTTCTTACTATCTATGCTTTGAACCATTCCTGTGACATTAGTTATAGATTCCGATGCTTCACTTCAGGTTTACTGTTTCCCTTGGACCTTCTTATTGACGATGAAACACAGAAATTGCATCGGAATTAAATACAAAAGGCACAATGCCGACTTATGTACAAGAAGACTGACTCTTCTTACTGACTATGTTTTGAACCATTCCTGTGACACTAGTTATAGATTCCGATGCTTCACTTCAGGTTTACTGTGTACCTCTGACCTTCTTATTGACGATGAAACACAGAAATTGCATCGGAATTAAATAGAAAAGGCACAATGCCGACTTAAGTACAAGAAGACTGACTCTTCTTACTGTCTATGCTTTGAACCATTCCTGTGACACTAGTTATAGATTCCGAAGCTTCACTTCAGGTTTACTGTATCCCTCTGACCTTCTTATTGACGGTGAAACACAGAAATTGCATCGGAATTAAATACGAAAGGCACAATGCCAACTTAAGTACAAGATGACTGACTCTTCTTCCTGATTATGTTTTGAACCATTCCTGTGACACTAGTTATAGATTCCTATGCTTCACTTCAGGGTTACTGTATCCCTTGGACCTTCTTATTGACGATGAAACACAGAAATTGAATCGGAATTAAATACAAAAGGCACAATGCATACTTAAGTACAAGAAGACTGATTCTACCTACTGTCTATGTTTTGAACCATTACTGTGACATTAGTTAAAGATTCCGATGCTTCACTTCAGGTTTACTGTATCCCTCTGACCGTCTTATTGACGATGAAACACAGAAATTGCATCCGAATCAAATAGAAAAGGCACAATGCCGACTTAAGTACTAGAAGCCTGACTCTTCCTACTGTCTATGTTTTGAACCATTCCTAAGACACTTGTTATAGATTCCGATGCTTCACTTCAGGTTTACTGTATCCCTTGGACCTTCTTATTGTCGATGAAACACAGAAATTGCATCGGAATTCAATACAAAAGGCACAAGGCCAACTAAACTACAAGAAGACTGACTCCTCTTACTGACTATGCTTTGAACCATTCCTGTGACCCTAGTTATAGATTCCGATGTTTCACTCCAGGTAGACTGTCTCCCTTGGACCGTCTTATTGACGATGAAACACAGAAATTGCATCGGAATTAAATACAAAAGGCACAATACCGACTTAAGAACAAGAAGACAGACTCTTAATACTGACTATGCTTTGAACCATTCCTGTGACACTAGTCATAGATTCCGATGCTTAACTTCAGGATTACTGTATCCCTCTGACCTTCTTATTGACGATGAAACACAGAAATTGCATCGGAATTAAATACAAAAGACACAATGCCGACTTAAGTACAAGAAGACTGACTCTTCTTACTGTCTATGATTAGAACCATCCCTGTGACACTAGTTATAGTTTCCGATGCTTCACTCCAGGTTTACTGTATCACTTGGTCCTTCTTATTGACGAAGAAACACAGAAATTGCATCGGATATAAGTAGAAAAGGCACAATTTCGACTTAAGTACAAGAAGACTGACTCTTCTTACTGTGTATGTTTTTAACCATTCCTGTGACACTAGTTATAGATTCCGATGCTTCACTCCAGGTTTACTGTATCCCTTGGACCTTCTTATTGACGATGAAACACAGAAATAGCATCGGAATTAAATAGAAAAGGCACAATGCAGACTTATGTACAAGAGGACTGACGCTTCTTACTGACTATGTTTTGAACCATTCCTGTGACACTAGTTACAGACTCCGATGCTTCACTTCAGGTTTACTGTACACCTTGGACATTCTTATTGACTATGAAACACAGAAATCGCATCGGAATTAAATACAAAAGGCACAATGCCGACTTAAGTACAACAAGACTGACTCTTCCTACTGTCTATATTTTGAACCATTCCTGTGACACTAGTTATAGATTCCGATGCTTCACTTCAGGTTTACTGTATCCCTCTAACCTTATTGCCGATGAAACACAGAAATTGCATCGGAATTGAATACAAAAGGCACAATGCCGACTTAAGGACAAGAAGACTGACCCTTCTTACTATCTATGCTTTGAACCATTCCTGTGACATTAGTTATAGATTCCGATGCTTCACTTCAGGTTTACTGTTTCCCTTGGACCTTCTTATTGACGATGAAACACAGAAATTGCATCGGAATTAAATACAAAAGGCACAATGCCGACTTATGTACAAGAAGACTGACTCTTCTTACTGACTATGTTTTGAACCATTCCTGTGACACTAGTTATAGATTCCGATGCTTCACTTCAGGTTTACTGTGTACCTCTGACCTTCTTATTGACGATGAAACACAGAAATTGCATCGGAATTATATAGAAAAGGCACAATGCCGACTTAAGTACAAGAAGACTGACTCTTCTTACTGTCTATGCTTTGAACCATTCCTGTGACACTAGTTATAGATTCCGAAGCTTCACTTCAGGTTTACTGTATCCCTCTGACCTTCTTATTGACGGTGAAACACAGAAATTGCATCGGAATTAAATACGAAAGGCACAATGCCAACTTAAGTACAAGATGACTGACTCTTCTTCCTGATTATGTTTTGAACCATTCCTGTGACACTAGTTGTAGATTCCGATGCTTCACTTGAGGTTTACTGTATCCCTTGGACCTTCTTATTAACGATGAAACGCAGAAATTGCATCGGAATTAAATACAAATGACACAATGCCGACTTAAGTACAAGAAGACTGACTCTTCCCACTGTCCATGTTTTGAACCATTCCTGTGACACTAGTTATGGATTCCGATGCTTCACTTCAGGTTTATTGTATACCTCTGACCTTCTTATTGACGATGAAACACAGAAATTGCATCGGAATGAAATAGAAAATGCACAATGCCGACTTAAGTACAAGAAGACTGACTCTTCTTACTGTCTATGATTTGAACCATTCCTGTGAAACTAGTTATAAATTCCGATGCTTCACTTCGGTATTACTGTATCCCTTGGACCATCTTATTGACGATGAAACACAGAAATTGCATCGGAATTCAGTACAAAAGGCACAAGGCCGACTTAACTACAAGAAGACTGACTCCCCTTACTGACTATGCTTTGAACCATTCCTGTGACTCTAGTTATAGATTCCGGTGCTTAACTTCCGGATTACTGTATCTCTCTGACCTTCTTAGTGACGATGAAACACAGAAATTGCATCGGAATTAAATACAAAAAGCACAATGCCGACTTAAGTACAAGAATACTGACTCATCTTACTGTCTATGTTTTGAACCGTCCCTGTGACCCTAGTTATAGATTCCGATGTTTCACTCCAATTTGACTGTATCCCTTGGACCTTCTTATTGACGATGAAACACAGAAATTGCATCCGAATTAAATATAAAATGCTCAATGCCGACTTAAGTACAACAAGACTGACTCTTCTTACTGACTATGTTTTGAACCATTCTTGTGACACTAGTTATCGATGCCGTTGCTTCACTTCAGGTTTACTGTATCCCTCTGACCTTCTTATTGACGATGAGACACAGAAATTGCATCGGAATTAAATACAAAAGGCACAATGCCGAATTAAGTACAAGAAGACTGACTCTTTTTACTGTCTATGATTTTAACCAATCCTGTGACACTAGTTATAGACTCCGATGCTTCACTCCAGGTTTACTGTATCCCTTCGACCTTCTTATTGACGATGAAACACAGAAATTGCTCCGGAATTAAATACAAAAGGCACAATGCCGACTTAAGTACAAGAAGACTGACTCTTCTTACGGTCTATGCTTTGAACCATCCCAGTGACACTAGTTATAGATTCCGATGCTTCACTGCAGGTTTACTGTGTCCCTTAGACCTTCTTATTGACGATGAAACACAGATATTACATCGGAATTGAATACAATAGGCACACTGCCGACTTAAGTACAAGAAGACTGACACTTCCTACTTTCTATGTTTTGAACCATTCCTGTGACACTAGTTATAGATTTCGATGCTTCACTTCAGGTTTTCTGTATCCCATAGAGCGTCTTATTGACGATGAAACACAGAAATTGCATCGGAATTAAATACAAAAGGCACAATACCGACTTAAGAACAAGAAGACAGACCCTTCTTACAGACTATGCTTTGAACCATTCCTGTGACACTAGTCATAGATTCCGATGCTTACCTTCAGGATTACTGTATCCCACTGACCTTCTTATTGACGATGAAACACAGAAATTGCTTCCGAATTAAATACAAAATTCACAATGCCGACTTAAGTACAAGAGGACCGACTCTTCTTACTGTCTATGATTTGAACCATCCCTGTGACACTAGTTATAGTTTATGTTGCTTCACTCTAGGTTTACTGTATCCCTTTGTCCCTCTTATTGACGAAGAAACACAGAAATTGCATCGGAATTAAATACAAAAGGCACAATGCCTACTTAAGTACAAGAAGACTGACTCTTATTACTGACTATGTATTGGACCATTCCTGTGACACTAGTTATAAATTCCGATGCTTCACTTCGGGTTTACTGTATCCCTTGGACCATCTTATTGACGATGAAACACAGAAATTGCATCGGATATAAATAGAAAAGGCACAATGTCGACTTAAGTACAAGAAGACCGACTCTTCTTACTGTCTATGTTTTGAACCATTCCTGTGACACTAGTTATAGATTCCGATGCTTCACTCCAGGTTTACTGTATCCCTTGGACCTTCTTATTGACGATGAAACCCAGAAAATGCATCGGAATTAAATAGAAAAGGCACAATGCCGACTAAATTACAAGAAGACTGACTCTTATTACTGACTATGTTTTGGACCATTCCTGTGACACTAGTTTTAAATTCCGATGCTTCACTTCGGGTTTACTGTATCCCTTGGACCTTCTTATTGACGATGAAACGCAGAAATTGCATCGGAATTAAATACAAATGACACAATGCCGACTTAACCACAAGAAGACTGACTCTTCCCACTGTCCATGTTTTGAACCATTCCTGTGACACTAGTTATAGATTCCGATGCCTCACTTCAGGTTTATTGTATACCTCTGACCTTCTTATTGACGATGAAACACAGAAATTGCATCGGAATGAAATAGAAAATGCACAATGCCGACTTAAGTACAAGAAGACTGACTCTTCTTACTGTCTATGATTTGAACCATTCCTGTGAAACTAGTTATAAATTCCGATGCTTCACTTCGGTATTACTGTATCCCTTGGACCATCTTATTGACGATGAAACACAGAAATTGCATCGGAATTCAGTACAAAAGGCACAATGCATACTTAAGTACAAGAAGACTGATTCTTCCTACTGTCTATGTTTTGAACCATTACTGTGACATTAGTTAAAGATTCCGATGCTTCACTTCAGGTTTACTGTATCCCTCTGACCGTCTTATTGACGATGAAACACAGAAATTGCATCCGAATCAAATAGAAAAGGCACAATGCCGACTTAAGTACTAGAAGCCTGACTCTTCCTACTGTCTATGTTTTGAACCATTCCTAAGACACTTGTTATAGATTCCGATGCTTCACTTCAGGTTTACTGTATCCCTTGGACCTTCTTATTGTCGATGAAACACAGAAATTGCATCGGAATTAAATACAAATGACACAATGCCGACTTAAGTACAAGAAGACAGACCCTTCTTACTGACTATGCTTTGAACCATTCCTGTGACACTAGTCATAGATTCCGATGCTTACCTTCAGGATTACTGTATCCCACTGACCTTCTTATTGACGATGAAACACAGAAATTGCATCCAAATTAAATACAAAAGGCACAATGCCGACTTAAGTACATTAAGACTGACTCTTCATACTGTCTATAATTTGAACCATTCCAGTGACACTAGTTATAGATTCCGATGCTTCATTTCATGTTTACTGTATCCCTTGGACCTTCTTATTGACGATGAAACACAGAAATTGAATCGGAATTAAATACAAAAGGCACAATGCATACTTAAGTACAAGAAGACTGATTCTTCCTACTGTCTATGTTTTGAACCATTACTGTGACATTAGTTAAAGATTCCGATGCTTCACTTCAGGTTTACTGTATCCCTCTGACCGTCTTATTGACGATGAAACACAGAAATTGCATCCGAATCAAATAGAAAAGGCACAATGCCGACTTAAGTACTAGAAGCCTGACTCTTCCTACTGTCTATGTTTTTAACCATTCCTAAGACACTTGTTATAGATTCCGATGCTTCACTTCAGGTTTACTGTATCCCTTGGACCTTCTTATTGTCGATGAAACACAGAAATTGCATCGGAATTCAATACAAAAGGCACAAGGCCAACTAAACTACAAGAAGACTGACTCCTCTTACTGACTATGCTTTGAACCATGCCTGTGACCCTAGTTATAGATTCCGATGTTTCACTCCAGGTTGACTGTATCCCTTGGACCGTCTTATTGACGATGAAACACAGAAATTGCATCGGAATTAAATACAAAAGGCACAATACCGACTTAAGTACAAGAAGACAGACTCTTAATACTGACTATGCTTTGAACCATTCCTGTGACACTAGTCATAGATTCCGATGCTTAACTTCAGGATTACTGTATCCCTCTGACCTTCTTATTGACGATGAAACACTGAAATTGCATCGGAATTAAATACAAATGACACAATGCCGACTTAAGTACAAGAAGACTCACTCTTCTTACTGTCTATGATTTGAACCATCCCTGTGACACTAGTTATAGTTTCCGATGCTTCACTCCAGGTTTACTGTATCACTTGGTCCTTCTTATTGACGAAGAAACACAGAAATTGCATCGGATATAAATAGAAAAGGCACAATTTCGAATTAAGTACAAGAAGACTGACTCTTCTTACTGTGTATGTTTTTAACCATTCCTGTGACACTAGTTATAGATTCCGATGCTTCACTCCAGGTTTACTGTATCCCTTGGACCTTCTTATTGACGATGAAACACAGAAATAGCATCGGAATTAAATAGAAAAGGCACAATGCAGACTTATGTACAAGTGGACTGACGCTTCTTACTGACTATGTTTTGAACCATTCCTGTGACACTAGTTATAGACTCCGATGCTTCACTTCAGGTTTACTGTACACCTTGGACATTCTTATTGACTATGAAACATAGAAATCGCATCGGAATTAAATACAAAAGGCACAATGCCGAATTAAGTACAAAAAGACTGACTCTTCCGACTGTCTATATTTTGAACCATTCCTGTGACACTAGTTATAGATTCCGAAGCTTCACTTCAGGTTTACTGTATCCCTCTGACCTTATTGCCGATGAAACACAGAAATTGCATCGGAATTGAATACAAAAGGCACAATGCCGACTTAAGGACAAGAAGACTGACCCTTCTTACTATCTATGCTTTGAACCATTCCTGTGACATTAGTTATAGATTCCGATGCTTCACTTCAGGTTTACTGTTTCCCTTGGACCTTCTTATTGACGATGAAACACAGAAATTGCATCGGAATTAAATACAAAAGGCACAATGCCGACTTATGTACAAGAAGACTGACTCTTCTTACTGACTATGTTTTGAACCATTCCTGTGACACTAGTTATAGATTCCGATGCTTCACTTCAGGTTTTCTGTGTACCTCTGACCTTCTTATTGACGATGAAACACAGAAATTGCATCGGATATAAATAGAAAAGGCACAATGTCGACTTAAGTACAAGAAGACCGACTCTTCTTACTGTCTATGTTTTGAACCATTCCTGTGACACTAGTTATAGATTCCGATGCTTCACTCCAGGTTTACTGTATCCCTTGGACCTTCTTATTGACGATGAAACCCAGAAAATGCATCGGAATTAAATAGAAAAGGCACAATGCCGACTTAATTACAAGATGACTGACTCTTCTTCCTGATTATGTTTTGAACCATTCCTGTGACACTAGTTGTAGATTCCGATGCTTCACTTGAGGTTTACTAGTTATAGATTCCGATGCTTCACTCCAGGTTTACTGTATCCCTTGGACCTTCTTATTGACGATGAAACGCAGAAATTGCATCGGAATTAAATACAAATGACACAATGCCGACTTAAGTACAAGAAGACTGACTCTTCCCACTGTCCATGATTTGAACCATTCCTGTGACACTATTTATAGATTCCGATGCTTCACTTCAGGTTTATTGTATACCTCTGACCTTCTTATTGACGATGAAACACAGAAATTGCATCGGAATGAAATAGAAAATGCACAATGCCGACTTAAGTACAAGAAGACTGACTCTTCTTACTGTCTATGATGTGAACCATTCCTGTGAAACTAGTTATAAATTCCGATGCTTCACTTCGGTATTACTGTATCCCTTGGACCATCTTATTGACGATGAAACACAGAAATTGCATCGGAATTCAGTACAAAAGGCACAAGGCCGACTTAACTACAAGAAGACTGACTCCTTTTAGTGACTATGCTTTGAACCATTCCTGTGACTCTAGTTATAGATTCCGGTGCTTAACTTCCGGATTACTGTATCTCTCTGACCTTCTTAGTGACGATGAAACACAGAAATTGCATCGGAATTAAATACAAAAAGCACAATGCCGACTTAAGTACAAGAATACTGACTCATCTTACTGTCTATGTTTTGAACCGTCCCTGTGACCCTAGTTATAGATTCCGATGTTTCACTCCATGTTGACTGTATCCCTTGGACCTTCTTATTGACGATGAAACACAGAAATTGCATCCGAATTAAATATAAAATGCTCAATGCCGACTTAAGTACAACAAGACTGACTCTTCTTACTGACTATGTTTTGAACCATTCTTGTGACACTAGTTAACGATGCCGTTGCTTCACTTCAGGTTTACTGTATCCCTCTGACCTTCTTATTGACGATGAGACACAGAAATTGCATCGGAATTAAATACAAAAGGCACAATGCCGAATTAAGTACAAGAAGACTGACTCTTTTTACTGTCTATGATTTTAACCATTCCTGTGACACTAGTTATAGACTCCGATGCTTCACTCCAGGTTTACTGTATCCCTTCGAACTTCTTATTGACGATGAAACACAGAAATTGCTCCGGAATGAAATACAAAAGGCACAATGCCGACTTAAGTACAAGAAGACTGACTCTTCTTACGGTCTATGCTTTGAACCATCCCAGTGACACTAGTTATAGATTCCGATGCTTCACTGCAGGTTTACTGTGTCCCTTAGACCATCTTATTGACGATGAAACACAGATATTACATCGGAATTGAATACAATAGGCACACTGCCGACTTAAGTACAAGAAGACTGACACTTCCTACTTCCTATGTTTTGAACCATTCCTGTGACACTAGTTATAGATTTCGATGCTTCACTTCAGGTTTTCTGTATCCCATAGAGCGTCTTATTGCCGATGAAACACAGAAATTGCATCGGAATTAAATACAAAAGGCACAATACCGACTTAAGAACAAGAAGACAGACCCTTCTTACTGACTATGCTTTGAACCATTCCTGTGACACTAGTCATAGATTCCGATGCTTACCTTCAGGATTACTGTATCCCACTGACCTTCTTATTGACGATGAAACACAGAAATTGCTTCCGAATTAAATACAAAATTCACAATGCCGACTTAAGTACAAGAAGACCGACTCTTCTTACTGTCTATGATTTGAACCATCCCTGTGACACTAGTTATAGTTTATGTTGCTTCACTCTAGGTTTACTGTATCCCTTTGTCCCTCTTATTGACGAAGAAACACAGAAATTGCATCGGAATTAAATACAAAAGGCACAATGCCTACTTAAGTACAAGAAGACTGACTCTTATTACTGACTATGTATTGGACCATTCCTGTGACACTAGTTATAAATTCCGATGCTTCACTTCGGGTTTACTGTATCCCTTGGACCATCTTATTGACGATCAAACACAGAAATTGCATCGGATATAAATAGAAAAGGAACAATGTCGACTTAAGTACAAGAAGACCGACTCTTCTTACTGTCTAAGTTTTGAACCATTCCTGTGACACTAGTTATAGATTCCGATGCTTCACTCCAGGTTTACTGTATCCCTTGGACCTTCTTATTGACGATGAAACCCAGAAAATGCATCGGAATTAAATAGAAAAGGCACAATGCCGACTTAATTACAAGAAGACTGACTCTTATTACTGACTATGTTTTGGACCATTCCTGTGACACTAGTTTTAAATTCCGATGCTTCACTTCGGGTTTACTGTATCCCTTGGACCATCTTATTGACGATGAAACACAGAAATTGCATCGGATATAAATAGAAAAGGCACAATGTCGACTTCAGTACAAGAAGACTGACTCTTCTTACTGTCTATGTTTTGAACCATTCCTGTGACACTAGTTATAGATTCCGATGCTTCACTCCAGGTTTCCTGTATCCCTTGGACCTTCTTATTGACGATGAAACACAGAAATAGCATCGGAATTAAATAGAAAAGGCACAATGCAGACGTAAGTACAAGAGGACTGACGCTTCTTACTGACTATGTTTTGAACCATTCCTGTGACACTAGTTATAGACTCCGATGCTTCACTTCAGGTTTACTGTACACCTTGGACCTTCTTATTGACTATGAAACACAGAAATCGCATCGGAATTAAATACAAAAGCACAATGCCGACTTAAGTACAAAAAGACTGACTTTTACTACTGTCTATATTTTGAACCATCCCTGTGACACTAGTTATAGATTCCGATGCTTCACTTTAGGTTTACTGTATCCCTCTGACCTTATTGCCGATGAAACACAGAAATTGCATCGGAATTAAATACAAAAGGCACAATGCCGACTTATGTACAAGAGGACTGACGCTTCTTACTGACAATGATTGGAACCATTCCTGTGACACTAGTTATAGACTCCGATGCTTCACTTCAGGTTTCCTGTACACCTTGGACCTTCTTATTGACTATGAAACACAGAAATCGCATCGGAATTAAATACAAAAGGCACAATGCCGACATAACTACAAAAAGACTGACTTTTACTACTGTCTATATTTTGAACGATTCCTGTGACACTAGTTATAGATTCCGATGCATCACTTTAGGTTTACTGTATCCCTCTGACCTTATTGCCAATGAAACACAGAGATTGCATCGGAATTAAATACAAAAATCACAATGCCGACTTATGTACAAGAAGACTGACTCTTCTTACTGACTATGTTTTGAACCATTCCTGTGACACTAGTTATAGATTCCGATGCTTCACTTCAGGTTTACTGTGTACCTCTGACCTTCTTATTGACGATGAAACACAGAAATTGCATCGGAATTAAATAGAAAAGGCACAATGCCGACTTAAGTACAAGAAGACAGACTCTTCTTACTGTCTATGCTTTGAACCATTCCTGTGACACTAGTTATAGATTCCGATGCTTCACAACAGGTTTACTGTATCCCTCTGACCTTCTTATTGACGGTGAAACACAGAAATTGCATCGGAATTAAATACGAAAGGCACAATGCCAACTTAAGTACAAAAGACTGACTCTTCTTCCTGATTATGTTTTGAACCATTCCTGTGACACTAGTTGTAGATTCCGATGCTTCACTTGAGGTTTACTGTATCCCTTGGACCTTCTTATTGACGATGAAACGCAGAAATTGCATCGGAATTAAATACAAATGACACAATGCCGACTTAAGTACAAGAAGACTGACTCTTCCCACTGCCCATGTTTTGAACCATTCCTGTGACACTAGTTATAGATTCCGATGCTTCACTTCAGGTTTATTGTATACCTCTGACCTTCTTATTGACGATGAAACACAGAAATTGCATCGGAATGAAATAGAAAATGCACAATGCTGACTTAAGTACAAGAAGACTGACTCTTCTTACTGTCTATGATTTGAACCATTCCTGTGACACTAGTTATAGATTCCGATGCTTCACTCCAGGTTTACTGTATCCCTTGGACCTTCTTATTGACTATGAAACCCAGAAAATGCATCGGAATTAAATAGAAAAGGCACAATGCCGACTTAATTACAAGGGGACTGACGCTTCTTACTGACTATGTT
Source organism: Schistocerca serialis cubense (assembly GCF_023864345.2). NCBI lineage: Eukaryota > Metazoa > Arthropoda > Insecta > Orthoptera > Acrididae > Schistocerca > Schistocerca serialis. Next base: position 5,341,951 of record NC_064639.1, on the reverse strand, counting down.
TTGAACCATTCCTGTGACACTAGTTATAGATTCCGATGCTTCACTTCAGGTTTACTGTACACCTTGGACCTTCTTATTGACTATGAAACACAGAAACCGCATCGGAATTAAATACAAAAGGCACTATGTCGACTTAAGTACAAGAGGACTGACTCTTCCTACTGTCTATATTTTGAACCATTCCTGTGACACTAGTTATAGATTCCGATGCTTCACTTCAGATTTACTGTATCCCTGGGACCGTCTTATTGCCGATGAAACACAGAAATTGCATCGGAATTAAATTTAAAAGGCACAATGCCGACTTAAGGACAAGAAGACTGACCCTTCTTACTATCTATGTTTTGAACCATTCCTGTGACACTAGTTACAGATTCCGATGCTTCACTTCAGGTTTACTGTTTCCCTTGGACCTTCTTATTGACGATGAAACACAGAAATTGCATCGGAACTAAATACATAAGGCACAATGCCGACTTAAGTACAAGAAGACTGACTCTTATTACTGACTATGTTTTGGACCATTCCTGTGACACTAGTTACAAATTCCGATGCTTCACTTCGGGTTTACTGTATCCCTTGGACCATCTTATTGACGATGAAACACAGAAATTGCATCGGATATAAATAGAAAAGGCACAATGTCGACTTAAGTACAAGAAGACTGACTCTTCTTACTGTCTATGTTTTGAACCATTCCTGTGACACTAGTTATGGATTCCGATGCTTCACTCCAGGTTTACTGTATCCCTTGGACCTTCTTATTGACGATGAAACACAGAAATAGCATCGGAATTAAATAGAAAAGGCACAATGCAGACTTAAGTACAAGAGGACTGACGCTTCTTACTGACTATGTTTTGAACCATTTCTGTGACACTAGTAATAGACTCCGATGCTTCACTTCAGGTTTACTGTACACCTTGGACCTTCTTATTGACTATGAAACACAGAAATCGCATCGGAATTAAATACAAAAGGCACAATGCCGACTTAAGTACAAAAAGACTGACTTTTACTACTGTCTATATTTTGAACCATTCCTGTGACACTAGTTATAGATTCCGATGCTTCACTTTAGGTTTACTGTATCCCTCCGACCTTATTGCCAATGAAACACAGAAATTGCATCGGAATTAAATACAAAAGGCACAATGCCGACTTATGTACAAGAAGACTGACTCTTCTTACTGACTATGTTTTGAACCATTCCTGTGAGACTAGTTATAGATTCCGATGCTTCACTTCAGGTTTACTGTATACCTCTGACCTTCTTATTGACGATGAAACACAGAAATTGCATCGGAAATAAATAGAAAAGCCACAATGCCGACTTAAGTACAAGAAGACTGACTCTTCTTACTGTCTATGCTTTGAACCATTCCTGTGACACTAGTTATAGATTCCGATGCTTCACTTCAGGTTTACTGTATCCCTCTCACCTTCTTATTGACGGTGGAACACAGAAATTGCATCGGAATTAAATGCGAAAGGCACAATGCCAACTTAAGTACAAGAAGACTGACTCTTCTTCCTGATTATGTTTCGAACCATTCCTGTGACACTAGTTGTAGATTCCGATGCTTCACTTGAAGTTTACTGTATCCCTTGGACCTTCTTATTGTCGATGAAACACAGAAATTGCATCGGAATTCAATACAAAAGGCACAAGGCCGACTTAACTACAAGAAGACTGACTCCTCTTACTGACTATGATTTGAACCATTCCTGTGACTCTAGTTATAGATTCCGGTGCTTAACTTCCTGATTACTGTATCCCTCTGACTTTCCTAATGACGATGAAACACAGAAATTGCATCGGAATTAAATACAAAAAGCACAATGCCGACTTAAGTACAAGAATACTGACTCATCTTATTGTCTATGTTTTGAACCGTCCCTGTGACCCTAGTTATAGATTCCGATGTTTCACTCCATGTTGACTGTATCCCTTGGACCTTCTTATTGACGATGAAACACAGAAATTGCATCCAAATTAAATACAAAATGCACAATGCCGACTTAAGTACAACAAGACTGACTCTTCTTACTGACTATGTTTTGAACCTTTCTTGTGACACTAGTTATCGATGCCGGTGCATCACTTCAGGTTTACTGTATCAGTCTGACCTTCTTATTGACGATGAGACACAGAAATTGCATCGGAATTAAATACAAAAGGCACAATGCCGAATTAAGTACAAGAAGACTGACTCTTTTTACTGTCTATGATTTTAACCATTCCTGTGACACTAGTTATAGACTCCGATGCTTCACTCCAGGTTTACTGTATCCCTTCGACCCTCTTATTGACGATGAAACACAGAAATTGCTCCGGAATTAAATACAAAAGGCACAATGCCGACTTAAGTACAAGGAGACTGACTCTTCTTACGGTCTATGTTTTGAACCATTCCTGTGACACTAGTTATAGATTCCGATGCTTCACTTCAGGTTTACTGTATCCCTCTGACCTTCTTATTGACGGTGAAACACAGAAATTGCATCGGAATTAAATACGAAATGCACAATGCCAACTTAAGTACAAGAGGACTGACTCTTCTTACTGATTATGTTTTGAACCATTCCTGTGACACTAGTTGTAGATTCCGATGCTTCACTTGAGGTTTACTGTATCCCTTGGACCTTCTTATTGACGACGAAACGCAGAAATTGCATCGGAATTAAATACAAATGACACAATGCCGACTTAAGTACAAGAAGACTGACTCTTCCCACAGTCCATGTTTTGAACCATTCCTGTGACACTAGTTATAGATTCCGATGCTTCACTTCAGGTTTACTGTATACCTCTGACCTTCTTATTGACGATGAAACACAGAAATTGCATCGGAATTAAATAGAACATGCACAATGCCGACTTAAGTACAAGAAGACTGACTCTTCTTACTGTCTATGCTTTGAACCATTCCTGTGAAACTAGTTATAAATTCCGATGCTTCACTTCGGTTTTACTGTATCCCTTGGACCATCTTATATACGATGAAACACAGAAATTGCATCGGAATTCAGTACAAAAGGCACAAGGCCGACTTAACTTCAAGAAGACTGACTCCTCTTACTGACTATGCTTTGAACCATTCCTGTGACTCTAGTTATAGATTCTGGTGCTTAACTTCCGGATTACTGTATCCCTCTGCCCTTCTTAGTGACGATGAAACACAGAAATTGCATCGGAATTAAATACAAAAAGCACAATGCCGACTTAAGTACAAGAATACTGACTCATCTTACTGTCTATGTTTTGAACCGTCCCTGTGACCCTAGTTATAGATTCCGATGTTTCACTCCATGTTGACTGTATCCCTTGGACCTTCTTATTGACGATGAGACACGGAAATTGCATCCGAATTAAATATAAAATGCACAATGCCGACTTAAGTACAACAAGACTGACTCTTCTTACTGACTATGTTTTGAACCATTCTTGTGACACTAGTTATCGATGCCGTTGCTTCACTTCAGGTTTACTGTATCCCTCTGACCTTCTTATTGACGATGAGACACAGAAATTGCACCGGAATTAAATACAAAAGGCACAATGCCGAATTAAGTACAAGACGACTGACTCTTTTTACTGTCTATGATTTTAACCATTCCAGTGACACTAGTTATAGACTCCGATGCTTCACTCCAGGTTTACTGTATCCCTTCGACCTTCTTATTGACGATGAAACACAGAAATTGCTCCGGAATTAAATACAAAAGGCACAATGCCGACTTAAGTACAAGAAGACTGACTCTTCTTACGGTCTATGCTTTGAACCATCCCAGTGACACTAGTTATAGATTCCGATGCTTCACTGCAGGTTTACTGTGTCCCTTAGACCTTCTTATTGACGATGAAACACAGATATTACATCGGAATTGAATACAATAGGCACACTGCCGACTTAAGTACAAGAAGACAGACTCTTCTTACTGACTATGGTTTGAACCATTCCTGTGACACTAGTCATAGATTCCGATGCTTACCTTCAGGATTACTGTATCCCACTGACCTTCTTATTGACGTTGAAACACAGAAATTGCTTCCGAATTAAATACAAAATTCACAATGCCGACTTAAGTACAAGAAGACCGACTCTTCTTACTGTCTATGATTTGAACCATCCCTGTGACAATAGTTATAGTTTATGTTGCTTCACTCTAGGTTTACTGTATCCCTTTGTCCTTCTTATTGACGAAGAAACACAGAAATTGCATCGGAGTTAAATACAAAAGGCACAATGCCCACTTAAGTACAAGAAGACTGACTCTTATTACTGACTATGTATTGGACCATTCCTGTGACACTAGTTATAAATTCCGATGCTTCACTTCGGGTTTACTGTATCCCTTGGACCATCTTATTGACGATGAAACACAGAAATTGCATCGGATATAAATAGAAAAGGCACAATGTCGACTTAAGTACAAGAAGACCGACTCTTCTTACTGTCTATGTTTTGAACCATTCCTGTGACACTAGTTATAGATTCCGATGCTTCACTCCAGGTTTACTGTATCCTTTGGACCTTCTCATTGACGATGAAACCCAGAAAATGCATCGGAATTAAATTGAAAAGGCACAATGCCGACTTAATTACAAGAAGACTGACTCTTATTACTGACTATGTTTTGGACCATTCCTGTGACACTAGTTTTAAATTCCGATGCTTCACTTCGGGTTTACTGTATCCCTTGGACCATCTTATTGACGATGAAACACAGAAATTGCTTCGGATATAAATAGAAAAGGCACAATGTCGACTTAAGTACAAGAAGACTGACTCTTCTTACTGTCTATGTTTTGAACCATTCCTGTGACACTAGTCATAGATTCCGATGCTTACCTTCAGGATTACTGTATCCCACTGACCTTCTTATTGACGATGAAACACAGAAATTGCTTCCGAATTAAATACAAAATTCACAATGCCGACTTAAGTACAAGAAGACCGACTCTTCTTACTGTCTATGATTTGAACCATCCCTGTGACACTAGTTATAGTTTATGTTGCTTCACTCTAGGTTTACTGTATCCCTTTGTCCTCCTTATTGTCGAAGAAACACAGAAATTGCATCGGAATTAAATACAAAAGGCACAATGCCTACTTAAGTACAAGAGGACTGACGCTTCTTACTGACTATGTATTGGACCATTCCTGTGACACTAGTTATACATTCCGATGCTTCACTTCGGGTTTACTGTATCCCTTGGACCATCTTATTGACGATGAAACACAGAAATTGCATCGGAATTAAATACAAAAGGCACAATGCCGACTTAAGTACAAAAAGACTGACTTTTACTACTGTCTATATTATGAACCATTCTTGTGACACTAGTTATAGATTCCGATGCTTCACTTTAGGTTTACTGTATCCCTCTGACCTTATTGCCGATGAAACACAGAAATTGCATCGGAATTAAATACAAAAGGCACAATGCCGACTTATGTACAAGAGGACTGACGCTTCTTACTGACAATGTTTTGAACCATTCCTGTGACACTAGTTATAGACTCCGATGCTTCACTTCAGGTTTCCAGTACACCTTGGACCTTCTTATTGACGATGAAACACAGAAATAGCATCGGAATTAAATAGAAAAGGCACAATGCAGACTTAAGTACAAGAGGACTGACGCTTCTTACTGACTATGTTTTGAACCATTCCTGTGACACTAGTTATTGACTCCGATGCTTAACTTCAGGTTTACTGTACACCTTGGACCTTCTTATTGACTATGAAACACAGAAATCGCATCGGAATTAAATACAAAAGGCACAACGCCGACTTAAGTACAAAAAGACTGACTTTTACTACTGTCTATATTTTGAACCATTCCTGTGACACTAGTTATAGATTCCGATGCTTCACTTCAGGTTTACTGTATACCTCTGACCTTCGTATTGACGATGAAACACCGAAATTGCATCGGAATTAAATAGATAATGCACAATGCCGACTTAAGTACAAGAAGACTGACTCTTCTTACTGTCGATGCTTTGAACCATTCCTGTGACACTAGTTATAAATTCCGATGCTTCACTTCGGTTTTACTGTATCCCTTGGACCATCTTATTGACGATGAAACACAGAAATTGCATCGGAATTCAGTACAAAAGGCACAAGGCCGACTTAACTACAAGAAGACTGACTCCTCTTACTGACTATGCTTTGAACCATTCCTGTGACTCTAGTTATAGATTCCGGTGCTTAACTTCCGTATCACTGTATCCCTCTGACCTTCTTAGTGACGATGAAACACAGAAATTGCATCGGAATTAAATACAAAAAGCACAATGCCGACTTAAGTACAAGAATACTGACTCATCTTACTGTCTATGTTTTGAACCGTCCCTGTGACCCTAGTTATAGATTCCGATGTTTCACTCCATGTTGACTGTATCCCTTGGACTTTCTTATTGACGATGAAACACAGAAATTGCATCCGAATTAAATATAAAATGCACAATGCCGACTTAAGTACAACAAGACTGACTCTTCTTACTGACTATGTTTTGAACCATTCTTGTGACACTAGTTATCGATGCCGTTGCTTCACTTCATGTTTACTGTATCCCTCTGACCTTCTTATTGACGATGAGACACAGAAATTGCATTGGAATTAAATACAAAAGGCACAATGCCGACTTAAGTACAAGAAGACTGACTCTTCTTACGGTCTATGCTTTGAACCATCCCAATGACACTAGTTACAGATTCCGATGCTGCACTGCAGGTTTACTGTGTCCCTTAGACCTTCTTATTGACGATGAAACACAGATATTACATCGGAATTGAATACAATAGGCCCACTGCCGACTTAAGTACAAGAAGACTGACACTTCCTACTTTCTATGTTTTGAACCATTCCTGTGACACTAGTTATAGATTTCGATGCTTCACTTCAGGTTTTCTGTATCCCTTAGAGCGTCTTATTGACGATGAAACACAGAAATTGCATCGGAATTAAATACAAAAGGCACAATACCGACTTAAGAACAAGAAGACAGACTCTTCTTACTGACTATGCTTTGAACCATTCCTGTGACACTAGTCATAGATTCCGATGCTTACCTTCAGGATTACTGTATCCCACTGACCTTCTTATTGACGATGAAACACAGAAATTGCTTCCGAATTAAATACAAAATTCACAATGCCGACTTAAGTACAAGAAGACCGACTCTTCTTACTGTCTATGATTTGAACCATCCCTGTGACACTAGTTATAGTTTATGTTGCTTCACTCTAGGTTTACTGTATCCCTTTGTCCTCCTTATTGTCGAAGAAACACAGAAATTGCATCGGAATTAAATACAAAAGGCACAATGCCTACTTAAGTACAAGAAGACTGACTCTTATTACTGACTATGTATTGGACCATTCCTGTGACACTAGTTATACATTCCGATGCTTCACTTCGGGTTTACTGTATCCCTTGGACCATCTTATTGACGATGAAACACAGAAATTGCATCGGATATAAATAGAAAAGGCACAATGTCGACTTAAGTACAAGAAGACCGACTCTTCTTACTGTCTATGTTTTGAACCATTCCTGTGACACTAGTTATAGATTCCGATGCTTCACTCCAGGTTTACTGTATCCCTTGGACCTTCTTATTGACGATGAAACCCAGAAAATGCATCGGAATGAAATTGAAAAGGCACAATGCCGACTTAATTACAAGAAGACTGACTCTTATTACTGACTATGTTTTGGACCATTCCTGTGACACTAGTTTTAAATTCCGATGCTTCACTTCGGGTTTACTGTATCCCTTGGACCATCTTATTGACGATGAAACTCAGAAATTGCATCGGATATAAATAGAAAAGGCACAATGTCGACTTAAGTACAAGAAGACTGACTCTTCTTACTGTCTATGTTTTGAACCATTCCTGTGACACTAGTTATAGATTCCGATGCTTCACTCCAGGTTTACTGTATCCCTTGGACCTTCTTATTGACGATGAAACACAGAAATAGCATCGGAATTAAATAGAAATGGCACAATGCAGACTTAAGTACAAGAGGACTGACGCTTCTTACTGACTATGTTTTGAACCATTCCTGTGACACTAGTTATAGACTCCGATGCATCACTTCAGGTTTACTGTACACCTTGGACCATCTTATTGACTATGAAACACAGAAATCGCATCGGAATTAAATACAAAAGGCACAATGCCGACTTAAGTACAAAAAGACTGACTTTTACTACTGTCTATATTTTGAACCATTCCTGTGACACTAGTTATAGATTCCGATGCTTCACTTTAGGTTTACTGTATCCCTCTGACCTTATTGCCGATGAAACACAGAAATTGCATCGGAATTAAATACAAAAGGCACAATGCCGACTTATGTACAAGAGGACTGACGCTTCTTACTGACAATGTTTTGAACCATTCCTGTGACACTAGTTATAGACTCCGATGCTTCACTTCAGGTTTCCTGTACCCCTTGGACCTTCTTATTGACGATGAAACACAGAAATAGCATCGGAATTAAATAGAAAAGGCACAATGCAGACTTAAGTACAAGAGGACTAACGCTTCTTACTGACTATGTTTTGAACCATTCCTGTGACACTAGTTATTGACTCCGATGCTTCACTTCAGGTTTACTGTACACCTTGGACCTTCTTATTGACTATGAAACACAGAAATCGCATCGGAATTAAATACAAAAGGCACAATGCCGACTTAAGTACAAAAAGACTGACTTTTACTACTGTCTATATTTTGAACCATTCCTGTGACACTAGTAATAGATTCCGATGCTTCACTTCAGGTTTACTGTATACCTCTGACCTTCTTATTGACGATGAAACACAGAAATTGCATCGGAATTAAATAGAAAATGCACAATGCCGACTTAAGTACAAGAAGACTGACTCTTCTTACTGTCTATGCTTTGAACCATTCCTGTGACACTAGTTATAAATTCCGATGCTTCACTTCGGTTTTACTGTATCCCTTGGACCATCTTATTGACGATGAAACACAGAAATTGCATCGGAATTCAGTACAAAAGGCACAAGGCCGACTTAACTACAAGAAGACTAACTCCTCTTACTGACTATGCTTTGAAACATTCCTGTGACTCTAGTTATAGATTCCGGTGCTTAACTTCCGGATTACTGTATCCCTCTGACCTTCTTAGTGACGATGAAACACAGAAATTGCATCGGAATTAAATACAAAAAGCACAATGCCGACTTAAGTACAAGAATACTGACTCATCTTACGGTCTATGATTTGAACCGTCCCTGTGACCCTAGTTATAGATTCCGATGTTTCACTCCATGTTGACTGTATCCCTTGGACCTTCTTATTGACGATGAAACACAGAAATTGCATCCGAATTACATATAAAATGCACAATGCCGACTTAAGTACAACAAGACTGACTCTTCTTACTGACTATGTTTTGAACCATTCTTGTGACACTAGTTATCGATGCCGTTGCTTCACTTCAGGTTTACTGTATCCCTCTGACCTTCTTATTGACGATGAGACACAGAAATTGCATCGGAATTAAATACAAAAGGCACAATGCCGAATTAAGTAGAAGAAGACTGACTCTTCTTACTGTCTATGATTTTAACCTTTCCTGTGACACTAGTTATAGACTCCGATGCTTCACTCAAGGTTTACTGTATCCCTTCGACCCTCTTATTGACGATGAAACACAGAAATTGCTCCGGAATTAAATACAAAAGGCACAATGCCGACTGAAGTACGAGAAGACTGACTCTTCTTACGGTCTATGCTTTGAACCATCCCAGTGACACTAGTTATAGATTCCGATGCTTCACTGCAGGTTTACTGTGTCCCTTAGACCTTCTTATTGACGATGAAACACAGATATTACATCGTAATTGAATACAATAGGCACACTGCCGACTTAAGTGCAAGAAGACTGACACTTCCTACTTTCTATGTTTTGAACCATACCTGTGACACTAGTTATAGATTTCGATGCTTCACTTCAGGTTTTCTGTATCCCTTAGAGCGTCTTATTGACGATGAAACACAGAAATTGCATCGGAATTAAATACAAAAGGCACAATACCGACTTAAGAACAAGAAGACAGACTCTTCTTACTGACTATGCTTTGAACCATTCCTGTGACACTAGTCATAGATTCCGATGCTTACCTTCAGGATTACTGTATCCCACTGACCTTCTTATTGACGATGAAACACAGATATTGCATCGGAATTAAATACAAAAGGCACAATGCCTACTTAAGTACAAGAAGACTGACTCTTATTACTGACTATGTATTGGACCATTCCTGTGACACTAGTTATAAATTCCGATGCTTCACTTCGGGTTTACTGTATCCCTTGGACCATCTTATTGACGATGAAACACAGATATTGCATCGGATATAAATAGAAAAGGCACAATGTCGACTTAAGTACAAGAAGACCGACTCTTCTTACTGTCTATGTTTTGAACCATTCCTGTGACACTAGTTATAGATTCCGATGCTTCACTCCAGGTTTACTGTATCCCTTGGACCTTCTTATTGACGATGAAACCCAGAAAATGCATCGGAATTAAATAGAAAAGGCACAATGCCGACTTAATTACAAGAAGACTGACTCTTATTACTGACTATGTTTTGGACCATTCCTGTGACACTAGTTTTAAATTCCGATGCTTCACTTCGGGTTTACTGTATCCCTTGGACCATCTTATTGACGATGAAACACAGAAATTACATCGGATATAAATAGAAAAGGCACAATGTCGACTTTAGTACAAGAAGACTGACTCTTCTTACTGTCTATGTTTTGAACCATTCCTGTGACACTAGTTATAGATTCCGATGCTTCACTCCAGGTTTACTGTATCCCTTGGACCTTCTTATTGACGATGAAACACAGAAATAGCATCGGAATTAAATAGAAATGGCACAATGCAGACATAAGTACAAGAGGACTGACGCTTCTTACTGACTATGTTTTGAACCATTCCTGTGACACTAGTTATAGACTCCGATGCTTCACTTCAGGTTTGCTGTACACCTTGGACCTTCTTATTGACTATGAAACACAGAAATCGCATCGGAATTAAATACAAAAGGCACAATGCCGACTTAAGTACAAAAAGACTGACTTTTACTACTGTCTATATTTTGAACCATTCCTGTGACACTAGTTATAGATTCCGATGCTTCACTTTAGGTTTACTGTATCCCTCTGACCTTATTGCCGATGAAACACAGAAATTGCATCGGAATTAAATACAAAAGGCACAATGCCGACTTATGTACAAGAGGACTGACGCTTCTTACTGACAATGTTTTGAACCATTCCTGTGACACTAGTTATAGACTCCGATGCTTCACTTCAGGTTTCCTGTACACCTTGGGCCTTCTTATTGACGATGAAACACAGAAAAAGCATCGGAATTAAATAGAAAAGGCACAATGCAGACTTAAGTACAAGAGGACTGACGCTTCTTGCTGACTATGTTTTGAACCATTCCTGTGACACTAGTTATAGACTCCGATGCTTCACTTCAGGTTTACTGTACACCTTGGACCTTCTTATTGACTATGAAACACAGAAATCGCATCGGAATTAAATACAAAAGGCACAATGCCGACTTCAGTACAAAAAGACTGACTTTTACTACTGTCTATATATTGAACCATTCCTGTGACACTAGTTATAGATTCCGATGCTTCACTTCAGGTTTACTGTATACCTCTGACCTTATTGACGATGAAACACAGAAATTGCATCGGAATTAAATAGAAAATGCACAATGCCGACTTAAGTACAAGAAGACTGACTCTTCTTACTGTCTATGCTTTGAACCATTCCTGTGACACTAGTTATCAATTCCGATGCTTCACTTCGGTTTTACTGTATCCCTTGGACCATCTTATTGACGATGAAACACAGAAATTGCATCGGAATTCAGTACAAAAGGCACAAGGCCGACTTAACTACAAGATGACTGACTCCTCTTACTGACTATGCTTTGAACCATTCCTGTGACGCTAGTTATAGATTCCGGAGCTTAACTTCCGGATTACTGTTTCCCTCTGACCTTCTTAGTGACGATGAAACACAGAAATTGCATCCGAATTAAATATAAAATGCACAATGCCGACTTAAGTACAACAAGACTGACTCTTCTTACTGACTATGTTTTGAACCATTCTTGTGACACTAGTTATCGATGCCGTTGCTTCACTTCAGGTTTACTGTATCCCTCTGACCTTCTTATTGACGATGAGACACAGAAATTGCATCGGAATTAAATACAAAAGGCACAATGCCGAATTAAGTACAAGAAGACTGACTCTTTTTACTGTCTATGATTTTAACCATTCCTGTGACACTAGTTATAGATTCCGATGCTTCACTCCAGGTTTACTGTATCCCTTCGACCTTCTTATTGACGATGAAACACAGAAATTGCTCCGGAATTAAATACAAAAGGCACAATGCCAACTTAAGTACGAGAAGACTGACTCTTCGTACGGTCTATGCTTTGAACCATCCCAGTGACACTAGTTATAGATTCCGATGCTTCACTGCAGGTTTACTGTGTCCCTTAGACCTTCTTATTGACGATGAAACACAGATATTACATCGGAATTGAATACAATAGGCACACTGCCAACTTAAGTGCAAGAGGACTGACACTTCCTACTTTCTATGTTTTGAACCATACCTGTGACACTAGTTATAGATTTCGATGCTTCACTTCAGGTTTTCTGTATCCCTTAGAGCGTCTTATTGACGATGAAACACAGAAATTGCATCGGAATTAAATACAAAAGGCACAATACCGACTTAAGAACAAGAAGACAGACTCTTCTTACTGACTATACTTTGAACCATTCCTGTGACACTAGTCATAGATTCCGATGCTTTCCTTCAGGATTACTGTATCCCACTGACCTTCTTATTGACGATGAAACACAGAAATTGCTTCCGAATTAAATACAAAATTCACAATGCCGACTTAAGTACAAGAAGACCGACTCTTCTTACTGTCTATGATTTGAACCATCCCTGTGACACTAGTTATAGTTTATGTAGCTTCAATCTAGGTTTACTGTATCCCTTTGTCCTTCTTATTGACGAAGAAACACAGAAATTGCATCGGAATTAAATACAAAAGGCACAATGCCTACTTAAGTACAAGAAGACTGACTCTTATTACTGACTATGTATTGGACCATTCCTGTGACACTAGTTATAAATTCCGATGTTTCACTTTGGGTTTACTGTATCCCTTGGACCATCTTATTGGCGATGAAACACAAAAATTGCATCGGATATAAATAGAAAAGGCACAATGTCGACTTAAGTACAAGAAGACCGACTCTTCTTACTGTCTATGTTTTGAACCATTCCTGTGACACTAGTTATAGATTCCGATGCTTCACTCCAGGTTTACTGTATCCCTTGGACCTTCTTATTGACGATGAAACCCAGAAAATGCATCGGAATTAAATAGAAAAGGCACAATGCCTACTTAATTACAAGAAGACTGACTCTTATTACTGACTATGTTTTGGACCATTCCTGTGACACTAGTTTTAAATTCCGATGCTTCACTTCGGGTTTATTGTATCCCTTGGACCATCTTATTGACGATGAAACACAGAAATTGCATCGGATATAAATAGAAAAGGCACAATGTCGACTTAAGTACAAGAAGACTGACTCTTCTTACTGTCTATGTTTTGAACCATTCCTGTGACACTAGTTATAGATTCCGATGCTTCACTCCAGGTTTACTGTATCCCTTGGACCTTCTTATTGACGATGAAACACAGAAATAGCATCGGAATTAAATAGAAATGGCACAATGCAGACTTAAGTACAAGAGGACTGACGCTTCTTACTGACTATGTTTTGAACCATTCCTGTGACACTCGTTATAGACTCCGATGCTTCACTTCAGGTTTACTGTACACCTTGGACCTTCTTATTGACTATGAAACACAGAAATCGCATCGGAATTAAATACAAAAGGTACAATGCCGACTTAAGTACAAAAAGACTGACTTTTACTACTGTCTATATTTTGAACCATTCCTGTGACACTAGTTATAGATTCCGATGCTTCACTTTAGGTTTACTGTATCCCTCTGACCTTATTGCCGATGAAACACAGAAATTGCATCGGAATTAAATACAAAAGGCACAATGCCGACTTATGTACAGGAGGACTGACGCTTCTTACTGACAATGTTTTGAACCATTCCTGTGACACTAGTTATAGACTCCGATGCTTCACTTCAGGTTCCCTGTACACCTTGGACCTTCTTATTGACGATGAAACACAGAAATAGCATAGGAATTAAATAGAAAAGGCACAATGCAGACTTAAGTACAAGAGGACTGACGCTTCTTACTGACTATGTTTTGAACCATTCCTGTGACACTAGTTATAGACTCCGATGCTTCACTTCAGGTTTACTGTACACCTTGGACCTTCTTATTGACTATGAAGCACAGAAATCGCATCGGAATTAAATACAAAAGGCACAATGCCGACTTAAGTACAAAATGACTGACTTTTACTACTGTCTATATTTTGAACCATTCCTGTGACACTAGTTATAGATTCCGATGCTTCACTTCAGGTTTACTGTTTCCCTTGCACCTTCTTATTGACGATGAAACACAGAAATTGCATCGGAATTAAATACAAAAGGCACAATGCCGACTTATGTACAAGAAGACTGACTCTTCCTACTGTCTATGTTTTGAACCATTTCTGTGACACTAGTTATAGAGTCCGATGCTTCACTTCAGGTTTACTGTATCCCTCTGACCTTCTTATTGACGATGAAAGACAGACATTTCATCGGAATTAAATACAAAAGGCACAATGCCGACTTAAGAACAAGAAGACAGACTCTTCTTACTGACTATGCTTTGAACCATTCGTGTGACACTAGTCATAGATTCTGATGCTTAACTTCAGGATTACTGTATCCCACTGACCTTCTTATTGACGATGAAACACAGAAATTGCTTCCGAATTAAATACAAAATTCACAATGCCGACTTAAGTACAAGAAGACTGACTCTTCTTACTGTCTATGATTTGAACCATCCCTGTGACACTAGTTATAGTTTCCGATGCTTCACTCTAGGTTTACTGTATCCCTTGGTCCTTCTTATTGACGAAGAAACACAGAAATTGCATCGGAATTAAATACAAAAGGCACAATGCCGACTTAAGTACAAGAAGACTGACTCTTATTACTGACAATGTTTTGGACCATTCCTGTGACACTAGTTATAAATTCCGATGCTTCACTTCGGGTTTACTGTATCCCTTGGACCATCTTATTGACGATGTAACACAGAAATTGCATCGGATATAAATAGAAAAGGCACAATGTCGACTTAAGTACAAGAAGACCGACTCTTCTTACTGTCTATGTTTTGAACCATTCCTGTGACACTAGTTATAGATTCCGATGCTTCACTCCAGGTTTACTGTATCCCTTGGACCTTCTTATTGACGATGAAACCCAGAAAATGCATCGGAATTAAATAGAAAAGACACAATGCCGACTAAATTACAAGAGGACTGACGCTTCTTACTGACTATGTTTTGATCCATTCCTGTGACACTAGTTATAGATTCCGATACTTCACTTCAGGTTTACTGTATCCCTTGGACCTTCTTATTGACGATGAAACACAGAAATAGCATCGGAATTAAATAGAAATGGCACAATGCAGACTTAAGTACAAGAGGACTGACGCTTCTTACTGACTATGTTTTGAACCATTCCTGTGACACTCGTTATAGACTCCGATGCTTCACTTCAGGTTTACTGTACACCTTGGACCTTCTTATTGACTATGAAACACAGAAATCGCATCGGAATTAAATACAAAAGGTACAATGCCGACTTAAGTACAAAAAGACTGACTTTTACTACTGTCTATATTTTGAACCATTCCTGTGACACTAGTTATAGATTCCGATGCTTCAGTTTAGGTTTACTGTATCCCTCTGACCTTATTGCCGATGAAACACAGAAATTGCATCGGAATTAAATACAAAAGGCACAATGCCGACTTATGCACAAGAGGACTGACGCTTCTTACTGACAATGTTTTGAACCATTCCTGTGACACTAGTTATAGACTCCGATGCTTCACTTCAGGTTCCCTGTACACCTTGGACCTTCTTATTGACGATGAAACACAGAAATAGCATAGGAATTAAATAGAAAAGGCACAATGCAGACTTAAGTACAAGAGGACTGACGCTTCTTACTGACTATGTTTTGAACCATTCCTGTGACACTAGTTATAGACTCCGATGCTTCACTTCAGGTTTACTGTACACCTTGGACCTTCTTATTGACTATGAAACACAGAAATCGCATCGGAATTAAATACAAAAGGCACAATGCCGACTTAAGTACAAAAAGACTGACTTTTACTACTGTCTATTTTTTGAACCATTCCTGTGACACTAGTTATAGATTCCGATGCTTCACTTCAGGTTTACTGTTTCCCTTGCACCTTCTTATTGACGATGAAACACAGAAATTGCATCGGAATTAAATACAAAAGCCATATGCCGACTTATGTACAAGAAGACTGACTCTTCCTACTGTCTATGTTTTGAACCATTTCCGATGCTTCACTTCAGGTTTACTGTATCCCTCTGACCTTCTTATTGACGATGAAAGACAGACATTTCATCGGAATTAAATACAAAAGGCACAATGCCGACTTAAGAACTGGAAGACAGACTCTTCTTACTGACTATGCTTTGAACCATTCGTGTGACACTAGTCATAGATTCTGATGCTTAACTTCAGGATTACTGTATCCCACTGACCTTCTTATTGACGATGAAACACGGAAATTGCTTCCGAATTAAATACAAAATTCACAATGCCGACTTAAGTACAAGAAGACTGACTCTTCTTACTGTCTATGATTTGAACCATCCCTGTGACACTAGTTATAGTTTCCGATGCTTCACTCTAGGTTTACTGTATCCCTTGGTCCTTCTTATTGACGAAGAAACACAGAAATTGCATCGGAATTAAATACAAAAGGCACAATGCCGACTTAAGTACAAGAAGACTGACTCTTATTACTGACAATGTTTTGGACCGTTCCTGTGACACTAGTTATAAATTCCGATGCTTCACTTCGGGTTTACTGTATCCCTTGGACCATCTTATTGACGATGTAACACAGAAATTGCATCGGATATAAATAGAAAAGGCACAATGTCGACTTAAGTACAAGAAGACCGACTCTTCTTACTGTCTATGTTTTGAACCATTCCTGTGACACTAGTTATAGATTCCGATGCTTCACTCCAGGTTTACTGTATCCCTTGGACCTTCTTATTGACGATGAAACCCAGAAAATGCATCGGAATTAAATAGAAAAGACACAATGCCGACTAAATTACAAGAGGACTGACGCTTCTTACTGACTATGTTTTGATCCATTCCTGTGACACTAGTTATAGATTCCGATGCTTCACTTCAGGTTTACTGTACACCTTGGACCTTCTTCTTGACTATGAAACACAGAAATCGCATCGGAATTAAATACAAAAGGCACTATGCCGACTTAAGTACAAGAAAACTGACTCTTCCTACTGTCTATATTTTAAACCATCCCTGTGACACTAGTTATAGATTCCGATGCTTCACTTCAGGTTTACTGTTTCCCTTGCCCTTCTTATTGACGATGAAACACAGAAATTGCATCGGAATTAAATACAAAAGGCACAATGCCGACTTATGTACAAGAAGACTGACTCTTCCTACTGTCTATGTTTTGAATCATTTCTGTGACACTAGTTATAGAGTCCGATGCTTTACTTCAGGTTTACTGTATCCCTCTGACCTTCTTATTGACGAAGAAACACAGAAATTGCATCGGAATTAAATACAAAAGGCACAATGCCGACTTAAGTACAAGAAGACTGACTCTTATTACTGACTATGTATTGGACCATTCCTGTGACACTAGTTATAAATTCCGATGCTTCACTTCGGGTTTACTGTATCCCTTGGACCATCTTATTGACGATGAAACACAGAAATTGCATCGGATATAAATAGAAAAGGCACAATGTCGACTTAAGTACAAGAAGACCGACTCTTCTTACTGTCTATGTTTTGAACCATTCCTGTGACACTAGTTATAGATTCCGATGCTTCACTCCAGGTTTACTGTATCCCTTGGACCTTCTTATGGACGATGAAACCCAGAAAATGCATCGGAATTAAATAGAAAAGGCACAATGCCTACTTAATTACAAGAAGACTGACTCTTATTACTGACTATGTTTTGGACCATTCCTGTGACACTAGTTTTAAATTCCGATGCTTCACTTCGGGTTTATTGTATCCCTTGGACCATCTTATTGACGATGAAACACAGAAATTGCATCGGATATAAATAGAATAGGCACAATGTCGACTTAAGTACAAGAAGACTGACTCTTCTTACTGTCTATGTTTTGAACCATTCCTGTGACACTCGTTATAGACTCCGATGCTTCACTTCAGGTTTACTGTACACCTTGGACCTTCTTATTGACTATGAAACACAGAAATCGCATCGGAATTAAATACAAAAGGTACAATGCCGACTTAAGTACAAAAAGACTGACTTTTACTACTGTCTATATTTTGAACCATTCCTGTGACACTAGTTATAGATTCCGATGCTTCACTTTAGGTTTACTGTATCCCTCTGACCTTATTGCCGATGAAACACAGAAATTGCATCGGAATTAAATACAAAAGGCACAATGCCGACTTATGTACAAGAGGACTGACGCTTCTTACTGACAATGTTTTGAACCATTCCTGTGACACTAGTGATAGACTCCGATGCTTCACTTCAGGTTCCCTGTACACCTTGGACCTTCTTATTGACGATGAAACACAGAAATAGCATAGGAATTAAATAGAAAAGGCACAATGCAGACTTAAGTACAAGAGGACTGACGCTTCTTACTGACTATGTTTTGAACCATTCCTGTGACACTAGTTATAGACTCCGATGCTTCACTTCAGGTTTACTGTACACCTTGGACCTTCTTATTGACTATGAAACACAGAAATCGCATCGGAATTAAATACAAAAGGCACAATGCCGACTTAAGTACAAAAAGACTGACTTTTACTACTGTCTATATCTTGAACCATTCCTGTGACACTAGTTATAGATTCCGAATCTTCACTTTCTGGTTTACTGTTTCCCTTGCACCTTCTTATTGACGATGAAACACAGAAATTGCATCGGAATTAAATACAAAAGGCACAATGCCGACTTATGTACAAGAAGACTGACTCTTCCTACTGTCTATGTTTTGAACCATTTCTGTGACACTAGTTATAGAGTCCGATGCTTCACTTCAGGTTTACTGTATCCCTCTGACCTTCTTATTGACGATGAAAGACAGACATTTCATCGGAATTAAATACAAAAGGCACAATGCCGACTTAAGAACAAGAAGACAGACTCTTCTTACTGACTATGCTTTGAACCATTCGTGTGACACTAGTCATAGATTCTGATGCTTAACTTCAGGGTTACTGTATCCCACTGACCTTCTTATTGACGATGAAACACAGAAATTGTTTCCGAATTAAATACAAAATTCACAATGCCGACTTAAGTACAAGAAGACTGACTCTTCTTACTGTCTATGATTTGAACCATCTCTGTGACACTAGTTGTAGATTCCGATGCTTCACTTGAGGTTTACTGTATCCCTTGGACCTTCTTATTGCCGATGAAACACAGAAATTGCATCGGAATTCAATACAGAAGGCACAAGGCCGACATAACTACAAGAAGACTGACTCCTCTTACTGACTATGATTTGAACCATTCCTGTGACTCTAGTTATAGATTCCGGTGCTTAACTTCCTGATTACTGTATCCCTCTGACTTTCTTAGTGACGATGAAACACAGAAATTGCATCGGAATTAAATTTAAAAGGCACAATGCACAACTTAAGGACAAGAAGACTGACCCTTCTTACTATCTATGTTTTGAACCATTCCTGTGACACTAGTTATAGATTCCGATGCTTCACTTCAGGTTTACTGTTTCCCTTGCCCCATCTTATTGACGATGAAACACAGAAATTGCATCGGAATTAAATACAAAAGGCACAATGCCGACTTATGTACAAGAAGACTGACTCTTCCTACTGTTTATGTTTTGAATCATTTCTGTGACACTAGTTATAGAGTCCGATGCTTTACTTCAGGTTTACTGTATCCCTCTGACCTTCTTATTGACGATGAAAGACAGACATTGCATCGGAATTAAATACAAAAGGCACAATGCCGACTTAAGTACAAGAAGACTGACTCTTCTTACTGTCTATGTTTTGAACCATCCCTGTGACACTAGTTATAGTTTCCGATGCTTCACTCCAGGTTTACTGTATCCCTTGGTCCTTCTTATTGACGAAGAAACACAGAAATTGCATCGGAATTAAATACAAAAGGCACAATGCCGACTTAAGTACAAGAAGACTGACTCTTATTACTGACTATGTTTTGGACCATTCCTGTGACACTAGTTATAAATTACGATGCTTCACTTAGGGTTTACTGTATCCCTTGGACCAATTTATTGACGATGAAACACAGAAATTTGCATCGGATATGAATAGAAAAGGC
Source organism: Schistocerca serialis cubense (assembly GCF_023864345.2). Lineage (NCBI taxonomy): Eukaryota > Metazoa > Arthropoda > Insecta > Orthoptera > Acrididae > Schistocerca > Schistocerca serialis. Next base: position 5,321,233 of record NC_064639.1, on the reverse strand, counting down.
ACAATGCCGACTTAAGTACAAGAAGACTGACTCTTCTTACTGTCTATGCTTTGAACCATTCCTGTGACACTAGTTATAGATTCCGATGCTTCACTTCAGGTTTACTGTATCCCTCTGACCTTCTTATTGACGGTGAAACACAGAAATTGCATCGGAATTAAATACGAAAGGCACAATGCCAACTTAAGTACAAGAAGACTGACTCTTCTTCCTGATTATGTTTCGAACCATTCCTGTGACACTAGTTGTAGATTCCGATGCTTCACTTGAGGTTTACTGTATCCCTTGGACCTTCTTATTGTCGATGAAACACAGAAATTGCATCGCAATTCAATACAAAAGGCACAAGGCCGACTTAACTACAAGAAGACTGACTCCTCTTACTGACTATGATTTGAACCATTCCTGTGACTCTAGTTATAGATTCCGGTGCTTAACTTCCTGATTACTGTATCCCTCTGACTTTCTTAGTGACGATGAAACACAGAAATTGCATCGGAATTATATACAAAAAGCACAATGCCGACTTAAGTACAAGAATACTGACTCATCTTATTGTCTATGTTTTGAACCGTCCCTGTGACCCTAGTTATAGATTCCGATGTTTCACTCCATGTTGACTGTATCCCTTGGACCTTCTTATTGACGATGAAACACAGAAATTGCATCCGAATTAAATACAAAATGCACAATGCCGACTTAAGTACAACAAGACTGACCCTTCTTACTGACTATGTTTTGAACCATTCTTGTGACACTAGTTATCGATGCCGTTGCATCACTTCAGGTTTACTGTATCCCTCTGACCTTCTTATTGACGATGAGACACAGAAATTGCATCGGAATTAAATACAAAAGGCACAATGCCGAATTAAGTACAAGAAGACCGACTCTTTTTACTGTCTATGATTTTAACCATTCCTGTGACACTAGTTATAGACTCCGATGCTTCACTCCAGGTTTACTGTATCCCTTCGACCCTCTTATTGACGATGAAACACAGAAATTGCTCCGGAATTAAATACAAAAGGCACAATGCCGACTTAAGTACAAGGAGACTGACTCTTCTTAATGTCTATGCTTTGAACCATCCCTGTGACACTAGTTATAGATTCCGATGCTTCACTGCAGGTTTACTGTGTCCCTTAGACCTTCTTATTGACGATGAAACAAAGAAAATGCATCGGAATTAAATAGAAAAGACACAATGCCGACTTAATTACAAGAGGACTGACGCTTCTTACTGACTATGTTTTGATCCATTCCTGTGACACTAGTTATAGATTCCGATGCTTCACTTCAGGTTTACTGTACACATTGGACCTTCTTATTGACTCTGAAACACAGAAATCGCATCGGAGTTAAATACAAAAGGCACTATGCCGACTTAAGTACAAGAAGACTTACTCTTCCTACTGTCTATAATGTAAACCATTCCTGTGACACTAGTTATAGATTCCGATGCTTCACTTCAGGTTTACTGTATCCCTCTGACCGTTTTGCCGATGAAACACAGAAATTGCATCGGAATTAAATTTAAAAGGCACAATGCCAACTTAAGGACAAGAAGACTGACCCTTCTTACTATCTATGTTTGAACCATTCCTGTGACACTAGTTATAGATTCCGATGCTTCACTTCAGGTTTACTGTTTCCCTTGCACCTTCTTATTGACGATGAAACACAGAAATTGCATCGGAATTAAATACAAAAGGCACAATGCCGGCTTATGTACAAGAAGACTGACTCTTCCTACTGTCTATGTTTTGAACCATTTCTGTGACACTAGTTATAGAGTCCGATGCTTCACTTCAGGTTTACTGTATCCCTCTGACCTTCTTATTGACGATGAAAGACAGACATTTCATCGGAATTAAATACAAAAGGCACAATGCCGACTTAAGAACATGAAGACAGACTCTTCTTACTGACTATGCTTTGAACCATTCCTGTGACACTAGTCATAGATTCTGATGCTTAACTTCAGGATTACTGTATCCCACTGACCTTCTTATTGACGATGAAACACAGAAAATGCTTCCGAATTAAATACAAAATTCACAATGCCGAATTAAGTACAAGAAGACTGACTCTTCTTACTGTCTATGATTTGAACCATCCCAGTGACACTAGTTATAGTTTCCGATGCTTCACTCTAGGTTTACTGTATCCCTTGGTCCTTCTTATTGACGAAGAAACACAGAAATTGCATCGGAATTAAATACAAAAGGCACAATGCCGACTTAAGTACAAGAAGACTGACTCTTATTACTGACAATGTTTTGGACCATTCCTGTGACACTAGTTATAAATTCCGATGCTTCACTTCGGGTTTACTGTATCCCTTGGACCATCTTATTGACGATGAAACACAGAAATTGCATCGGATATAAATAGAAAAGGCACAATGTCGACTTAAGTACAAGAAGACCGACTCTTCTTACTGTCTATGTTTTGAACCATTCCTGTGACACTAGTTATAGATTCCGATGCTTCACTTCAGGTTTACTGTACACCTTGGACCTTCTTATTAACTATGAAACACAGAAATCGCATCGGAATTAAATACAAAAGGCACTATGCCGACTTAAGTACAAGAAGACTGACTCTTCCTACTGTCTATATTTTAAACCATTCCTGCGACACTAGTTATAGATTCCGATGCTTCAGTTCAGGTTTACTGTATCCCTCTGACCTTTTTGCCGATGAAACACAGAAATTGCATCGGAATTAAATTTAAAAGGCAAAATGCCAACTTAAGGACAAGAAGACTGACATTTCTTACTATCTATGTTTTGAACCATTCCTGTGACACTAGTTATAGATTCCGATGCTTCACTTCAGGTTTACTGTTTCCCTTGCCCCTTCTTATTGACGATGAAACACAGAAATTGCATCGGAATTAAATACAAAAGGCACAATGCCGACTTATGTACAAGAAGACTGACTCTTCCTACTGTTTATGTTTTGAATCATTTCTGTGACACTAGTTATAGAGTCCGATGCTTTACTTCAGGTTTACTGTATCCCTCTGACCTTCTTATTGACGATGAAAGACAGACATTGCATCGGAATTAAATACAAAAGGCACAATGCCGACTTAAGTACAAGAAGACTGACTCTTCTTACTGTCTATGTTTTGAACCATCCCTGTGACACTAGTTATAGTTTCCGATGCTTCACTCCAGGTTTACTGTATCCCTTGGTCCTTCTTATTGACGAAGAAACACAGAAATTGCATCGGAATTAAATACAAAAGGCACAATGCCGACTTAAGTACAAGAAAACTGACTCATATTACTGACTATGTTTTGGACCATTCCTGTGACACTAGTTATAAATTCCGATGCTTCACTTCAGGTTTACTGTATCCCTTGGACCATCTTATTGACGATGAAACACAGAAATTGCATCGGATATAAATAGAAAAGGCACAATGCCAACTTAAGTACAAGAAGACTGACTCTTCTTCCTTATTATGTTTTGAACAATTCCTGTGACACTAGTTGTAGATTCCGATGCTTCACTTGAGGTTTACTGTATCCCTTGGACCTTCTTATTGACGATGAATCGCAGAAATTGCATCGGAATTAAATACAAAAGACACGATGCCGTCTTAAGTACAAGAAGACTGACTCTTCCAACTGTCCATGTTTTGAACCATTCCTGTGACGCTAGTTATAGATTCCGATGCTTCACTTCAGGTTTACTGTATCCCTCTGACCGTCTTATTGACGATGAAACACAGAAATTGCATCCGAATTAAATAGAAATGGCACAATGCCCACTTAAGTACTAGAAGCCTGACTCTTCCTACTGTCTATGCTTTGAACCATTCCTAAGACACTTGTTATAGATTCCGATGCTTCACTTCAGGTTTACTGTATCCCTTGGACCTTCTTATTGTCGATGAAACACAGAAATTGCATCGGAATTCAATCCAAAGGCACAAGGCCGACTTAACTACAAGAAGACTGACCCTTCTTACTGACTATGCTTGAACCATTCCAGTGACACTAGTTACAGATTCCGATGCTTAACATCAGGATTACTGTATCCCACTGACCTTGTTAGTGACGATGAAACACACAAACTGCTTCGGAATTAAATACAAATGGCACAATGCCGAATTAAGTACAAGAAGACTGACTCTTCTTACTGTCTATTATTTTAACCATTCCTTTGAGACTAGATGTAGACTCCGATGCTTCACTCCAGGTTTACTGTATCCCTTCGACCTTCTATATGACGATGAAACACAGAAATTGCATCGGAAATAAATACAAAAGGCACAATGCCGAATTAAGTACAAGAAGACTGACTCTTCTTACTGTCTATTCTTTTAACCATTCCTTTGACACTAGATATAGACTCCGATGCTTCACTCCAGGTTTACTGTATCCCTTCGACCTTCTTATTAACGATGAAACACAGAAATTGCATCGGAATTAAATACAAAAGGCGCAATGCCGACTTAAGTACAAGGAGACTGACTCTTCTTACTGTCTATGTTTTGAATCATCCCTGTGACACCAGTTATAGTTTCCGATGCTTCACTCAAGGTTTACTGTATCCCTTGGTCCTTCTTATTGACGATGAAACACAGATATTGCATCAGAATTAAATACAAAAGGCACAATGCCGACTTAAGTACAAGAAGACTGTCTCTTCTTACTGTTTATGTTTTGAACCATTCCTAAGACACTAGTTACAGATTACGATACTTCACTCCTGGTTTACTGTATCCCTTGGACCTTATTATTGACGATGACACACAGAAATTGCATCGGAATTAAATACAAAAGGCACAATGCCGACTTAAGTACAAGAAGACTGACTCTTCGTACTGACTATGTTTTGAACCATTCCTGTGACACTACTTATAGATTCCGATGCTTCTTTTCAGGTTTACTGTATCCCTTGGACCTTCTTATTGACGATGAAACGCAGAAATTGCATCGGAATTAAATAGAAAAGGCACAATGCCGACTTAAGTACAAGAAGACTGACTCTTCTTACTGTCTATGATTTGACCCATTCCTGTGACACTAGTTATAGATTCCGATGCTTCACTTCAGGTTTACTGTATCCCTTGGACCTTCTTATTGACGATGAAACACAGAAATTGCATCGGAATTAAATACAAAAGGCACAATACAGACTTAAGTACAAGAAGACTGACTCTTCTTACTGTCTATGATTTGAACAATTCCTGCGACACTAGTTATAGATTCCGATGCTTCACTTCAGGTTTACTGTATCCCTTGGACCTTCTTATTGACGATGAAACCCAGAAATAGCATCGGAGTAAAATACAAAATTCACAATGCGACTTAAGTACATGAAGACCGACTCATAATACTGACTATGTTTGGAACCATTCCTGTGACACTAGTTATAGATTCAGATGCTTTAGTTGAGGTTTATTGTATCCCTTGGACCTTCTTATTGACGATGAAACACAGAAATCGCATCGGAATTAAATACAAAATGCACAATGCTGACATAAGTACAAGAAGACTGACTCTTCTTACTGTCTATGTTTTGAACCATTCCTGTGACACTAGTTATAGTTTCCGATGCTTCACTCCAGGTTTACTGTATCCCTCTGACCTTCTTATTGACGATGAAACTCAGAAATTGCATCGGAATTAAATACAAAAGGCACAATGCCGACATAAGTACAAGAAGACTGACTCTTCTTACTGTCTATAACTAAACCATTCCTGTGACACTAGTTATAGATTCCGATGTTTCACTTCAGGTTTACTGTATCCCTCTGACCTTCTTATTAACGATGAAACACAGAAATTGCATCGGAATTAAATAGAAAAGGCACAATGCCGACTTAAGTATAAGAGGACTGACTCTTCTTACTGTCTATGATTTGAACCATTCCTGTGACACTAGTTGTAGATTCCGATGCTTCACCTCAGGTTTACTGTATCCCTTGGACCTTCTTGTTGACGATGAAACACAGAAATTGCATCGGAATTAAATACAAAAGACACAATGCCGACTTAAGTACAAGAAGACTGACTCTTCCAACTGTCTATGTTTTGAACCATTCCTGTGACACTAGTTTTAGATTCCGTTGCTTCACTTCAGGTTTACTGTATCCCTCTGACCGTCTTATTGACGATGAAACACAGAAATTGCATCCGAATTAAATAGAAAAAGCACAATGCCGACTTAAGTACTAGAAGACTGACACTTCCTACTGTCTATGTTTTGAACCATTCGTAAGACACTTTTTATAAATTCCAATGCTTCCCTCAGGTTTACTGTATCCCTTGGACCTTCTTATTGACGATGAAACACAGAAATTGCATCGGAATACAATACAAAAGGCACAAGGCCAACATAACTACAAGAAGACTGACTCTTCTTACTGACTATGCTTTGAACCATTCCTGTGACAGTAGTTATAGATTCCGATGCTTAACTTCAGGATAACTGTATCCCTCTAGCCTTCTTAGTGACGATGAAACACAGAAATTGCATCGGAATTAAATACAAAAAGCACAATGCCGATCTAAGTACAAGAATACTGACTCATCTTATTGTCCATGTTTTGAACCTTCCCTGTGACACTAGTTATAGATTCCAATGTTTCACTCCAGGTTGACTGTATCCCTTGGACCTTCTTATTGACGATGAAACACAGAAATTGCATCGGAATTAAATACAAAAGGCACAATGCCGACTTAAGTACAAGAAGACTGACTCTTCTTACTGACTATGTTTTGAACCATTCCTGTGACACTAGTTATAGATTCCGTTGCTTCACTTCAGGTGTACTGTATCCCTCTGACCTTCTTATTGACGATGAAACTCAGAAATTGCATCGGAATTAAATACAAAAGGCACAATGCCGAATTAAGTACAAGAAGACTGACTCTTCTTACTGTCTATGCTTTTAACCATTCCTGTGACACTAGTTATAGACTCCGATGCTTCACTCCAGGTTTACTGTTTCCCTTCGACCTTCTTATTGACTATGAAACACAGAAATTGCATCGGAATTAAATACAAAAGGCACAATGCCGACTTAAGTACAAGAAGACTGACTCTTCTTACTGTCTATGTTTTGAACCATGCCTGTGAAATTAGTTATAGATTCCGATGCTTCACTGCAGGTTTACTGTGTCCCTTGGACCTTCTTATTGACGATGAGACACAGAAATTACATCGGAATTAAATGCAATGGGCACAATGCCGACTTAAGAACAAGAAGGCTGACTCTTCCTACTATCTATGTTTTGAACCATTCCTGTGACACTAGTTATACATTCCGATGCTTCACTTCAGATTTAATGTATCCCTTGGACCGTCTTATTGGCGATGAAACACAGAAATTGCATCGGAATTAAATACAAAAGGCACAATACCGACATAAGGACAAGAAGACTGACTCTTCTTACTGACTATGCTTTGAACCATTCCTGTGACACTAGTCATAGATTCCGATGCTTAAGTTCAGGATTACTGTATCCCTCTGACCTTCTTATTCACGATGAAACACAGAAATTGCATCCGAATTAAATACAAAAGGCACAATGCCGACTTAAGTACAAGAAGACCGACTCTTCCTACTGCCTATATTTTGAACCATTCCTGTGACACTAGTTATAGATTCCGATGCTTCAGTTGAGGTTTATTGTATGCCTTGGACCTTCTTATTGACGATGAAACACAGAAATCGCATCGGAATTAAATACAAAAGGCACATTGCCGACATAAGTACAAGAAGACTGACTCTTCTTACTGTCTATGTTTTGAACCATTCCTGTGACACTAGTTATAGATTCCGATGCTTCACTCCAGGTTTAATGTATCCCTTGGACCTTCTTATTGACGATGAAACACAGAAATTGCATCGGAATTAAACACAAAAGGCACAATGCCGACCTAAGGACAAGAAGACTGACTCTTCTTAGTGACTATGCTTTGAACAATTCCTGTGACACTAGCTATAGATTCCGATGCATCACTTCAGGTTTACTGTATCCCTCTGACCTTCTTATTGACGATAAAAGACAGAAATTGCATCGGAATTAAATACAAAAGGCACAATGCCGAATTAAGTACAAGAAGACTGACTCATCTTACTGTCTATGTTTTGAACAATTCCATTGACACTAGTTATGGATTGCGATGCTTCACTTGAGGTTTACTGTATCCCTTGGTCCTTCTTATTGAAGATGAAACACAGAAATTGCATCGGAATTAAATACAAAAGGCAAAATGCCGACTTAAGTACACAAGGACTGACTCTTGTTATTGCCCATGATTTTGAACCATTCCTGTGACACTAGTTATAGATTCCGATGCTACACTCCAGGTTTTACTTATCCCTTGGACATTCTTATTGACGATGAAACACAGAAATTGCATCGGAATTAAATACAAAAGGCACAATGCCGACTTAAGTACAGGAAGACTGACTCTTCCTACTGTCAATGTTTTGAACCATTCCTGTTACACTAGTTATAGATTCCGATGCTTCACTTCAGGTTTACTGTATCCCTCTGATCTTCTTATTCACGATGAAACACAGAAATTGCATCGGATTTAAATACAAAAGGCACAATGCCGACTTAAGTACAAGAGGACTGACCCTTCTTACTGTCTATGATTTGAACCATTCCTGTGACACTAGTTGTAGATTCCGATGCTTCACCTCAGGTGTACTGCATCCCTTGGATCTTCTTGTTGACGATGAAACACAGAAATTGCATCGGAATTAAATACAAAAGACACAATACCGACTTAAGTACAAGAAGACTGACTCTTCCAACTGTCTATGATTTGAACCATTCCTGTGACACTAGTTATAGATTCCGATGCTTCACTTCAGGTTTACTGTATCCCTCTTACCGTCTTATTGACGATGAAACACAGAAATTGCATCCGAATTAAATGGAAAAGGCACAATGCCGACTTAAGTACTAGAAGACTGACACTTCCTACTGTCTATGTTTTGAACCATTCCTAAGACACTTTTTATAGATTCCGATGCTTCACTTCAGGTTTACTGTATCCCTTGGACCTTCTTATTGACGATGAAACACAGAAATTGCATCGGAATGCAATACAAAAGGCACAATGCCGACTTAAGTACAAGAAGACTGACTCTTCTTACTGACTATGCTTTGAACCATTCCTGTGACACTAGTTATAGATTCCGATGCTTAACGTCAGGATTACTGTATCCCTCAAATCTTCTTAGTGACGATGAAACACAGAAATTGCATCGGAATTAAATACAAAAACCACAATGCCGATTTAAGTACAGGAATACTGACTCATCTTATTGTCCATGTTCTGAACCGTCCCTGTGACACTAGTTATAGATTCCAATGTTTCACTCCAGGTTGACTGTATCCCTTGGAACTTCTTAGTGACGATGAAACACAGAAATTGCATCGGAATTAAATACAAAAGGCACAATGCCGAATTAAGTACAAGAAGACTGACACTTCTTACTGTCTATGCTTTTAACCATTCCTGTGACACTAGTTATAGACTCCGATGCTTCACTCCAGGTTTACTGTATCCCTTCGACCTTCTTATTGACGATGAAAGACAGAAATTGCATCGGAATTAAATACAAAAGGCACAATGCCGACTTAAGTACAAGGAGACTGACTCTTCTTACTGTCTATGTTTTGAACCATCCCTGTGAAACTAGTTATAGATTCCGATGCTTCACTGCAGGTTTACTGTGTCCCTTGGACCTTCTTATTGACGATGAAACACAGAAATTACATCGGAATTAAATACAATAGGCACAATGCCGACTTCAGTACAAGAAGACTGACTCTTCCTACTAACTATGTTTTGAACCATTCCTGTGACACTAGTTATAGTTTCCGATGCTTCACTCCAGGTTTACTGTATCCCTTGGTCCTTCTTATAGACGATGAAACACAGAAATTGGATCAGAATTAAATACAAAAGGCACAATACCGACTTAAGTACAAGAAGACTGACTCTTATTACTGACTATGTTTTGGACCATTCCTGTGACACTAGTTATAAATTCCGATGCTTCACTTCGGGTTTACTGTATCCCTTGGACCACCTTATTGACGATGAAACACAGAAAATGGTTCGGAATTCAATACAAAAGGCACAATGCAGAATTAAGTACAAGAAGGCTGACCCTTCTCACTGTCTATGTTTTGAACCATTCCTGTGACACTAGTTATAGATTCCGATGCTTCACTCCAGGTTTATTGTATCCCTTGGACCTTCTTATTGACGATGAAGCACAGAAATTGCATCGGAATTAAACACAAAAGGCACAATGCCGACCTAAGGGCAAGAAGACTGACTCTTCTTACTGACTATGCTTTGAACCATTAATGTGACACTAGCTATAGATTCTGATGCATCACTTCAGGTTTACTGTATCCCTCTGACATTCTTATTGACGATAAAACACAGAAATTGCATCGGAATTAAATACAAAAGGCACAATGCCGAATTAAGTACAAGAAGACTGACTCTTCTTACTCTCTATGTTTTGCACAATTCCATTGACACTAGTTATGGATTGCGATGCTTCACTTGAGGTTAACTGCATCCCTTGGTCCTTCTTGTTGAAGATGAAACACAGAAATTGCATCGGAATTAAATACAAAAGGCAAAATGCCGACTTAAGTACACGAAGACTGACTCTTCTTACTGCCCATGATTTTGAACCATTCCTGTGACACTAGTTATGGATACCGATGCTACACCCCAGGTTTAATGTATCCCTTGGAAATTCTTATTGACGATGAAACACAGAAATTGCATCGGAATTAAATACAAAAGGCACAATGCCGACTTAAGTAGAGGAAGACTGACTCTTCCTATTGTCAATGTTTTGAACCATTCCTGTTACACTAGTTATAGATTCCGATGCTTCACTTCAGGTTTACTGTATCCCTCTGATTTTCTTATTGACGATGAAACACAGAAATTGCATCGGAATTAAATACAAAAGGCACAATGCCGACTTAAGTACAAGAAGACTGAAACTTCTTACTGTCTATCTTTTGAACCATTCCTGTGACACTAGTTATGGATTCCGATGCTTCGCTTCAGGTTTACTGTATCCCTTGGACCATCTTATTGACGAAGAAACACAGAAATTGCATCGGAATTAAACACAAAAGGCACAATGCCGACTTATGTACAAAAAGACTGATTGTTCTTACTGACTATGTTTTGATCCATTCCTGTGACACTAGTTATAGATTCGGATGCTTCACTTCAGGTTTACTGTATTCCTCTGACCTTCTTATTGACGATGAAACACAAAAATTGCATCGGAATTAAATAGAAAAGGCACATTGCCGACTTAAGTACTAGAAGACTGACACTTCCTACTGTCTATGTTTTGAACCATTCCTAAGACACTTGTTATAGATTGCGATGCTTCACTTAAGGGTTACTGTATCCCTTGGACCTTCTTATTGACGATGAAACACTGAAATCGTATCGGAATTCAATACAAAAGGCACAAGGCCGACTTAACTACAAGAAGACTGACTCTTCTTACTGACTATGTTTTGAACCATTCCTGTGACACTAGTTATAGATTCCGATCCTGAACTTCAGGTTTACTGTATCCCTCTGACCTTCTTATTGACGATGAAAGACAGAAATTGCATCGGAATTAAATACAAAAGGCACAATTCCGAATTAAGTACAAGAAGACTGACTCTTCTTACTGACTATGTTTTGAACCATTCCTGTGACACTAGTTATAGATTCCGTTGCTTCACTCCTGGTTGACTGTATCCCTTGGACCTTCTTATTGACGATGAAACACAGAAATTGCATCGGAATTAAATACAATAGGCACAATGCCGACTTAAGTACAAGAAGACTGACTCTTCTTACTGACTATGTTTTGAACCATTCCTCTGACAATAGTTATAGATTCCGTTGCTTCACTTCAGGTTTACCGTATCCCTCTGACCTACTTATTGACGATGAAAGACAGAAATTGCATCGGAAAGAAATACAAAAGGCACAATGCCGACTTAAGTACAATAAGACTGACTCTTCTTGCTGACTATGTTTTGAACCATTCCGGTGAGACTAGTTATAGATTCCGATGCTTCACTTCAGGTTTACTGTATCCCTCTGACCTTCTTACTGACGATGAAACACAGAAAGTGCATCGGAATTAAATACAAAAGCCACAATGCTGATTTAAGTACAAGAAGACCAACACTTCTTACAGTCTATGCTTTGAACCAATCCTGTGACACTAGTTATAGATTCCGATGCTTCACTGCAGGTTTACTGTTTCCCTTGGACCTTCTTCTTGACGAAGAAACACAGAATTTGCATCAAAAATAAATACAAAAAGCACAATGCCGACTTAAGTACAAGAAAACTTACTCTATCTACTGTCTATGTTTTGAACCATTTCTGTGACACTAGTTATAGAGTCCGATGCTTCACTTTAGAATTTACTGTATCCCTTGGACCTTGTTATTGACGATGAATCACAGAAATTGAGTCGGAATTAAATACAAAAGGCGCAATTCCGAATTAAGTACAAGAAGACTGACTCTTCTTACTGCCTATGTTTTGAACCATTCCTGTGACACTATTTATAGATTACGATGCTACACTCCACGTTTACTGTATCAATTGGAACTTCTTATTGACGATGAAACACAGAAATTGCATCGGAATTAAGTACAAAAGGCACAATTCCGACTTAAGTACAAGAAGACTGAATCATCTTACTGTCTATCTTTTGAACCATTCCTGTGACACTAGTTATAGATTCGGATGCTTCACTTCAGGTTTACTGTATCCTTCTGAACTTCTTATTGAAGATGAAACACAGAAATCGCATCGGAATCAAATACAAAAGGCACAATGCCGACTTAAGTACAAGAAGACTGACACTTCTTACTGTCTATGTTTGAATCATTCCTGTGACACTAGTTATAGATTCCGATGCTTCACTCCAGTTTTACTGTATCCCTTGGACTTTCTTATTGACGATGAAACACAGAAATCGCATCGGAATTAAATACAAAAGGCACAATGCCGACATAAGTACAAGAAGTCTGACTCTTCTTAGTGATTATAGTTTGAACCATTCCTGTGACACTAGTTATAGATTCGGATGCTTCACTTCAGGTTTACTGTATCCTTCTGAACTTCTTATTGAAGATGAAACACAGAAATTGCATCGGAATTAAATACAAAAGGCACAATGCCGACCTAAGAACAAGAAGACTGACTCATCTTACTGACTATACTTGGAACCATTCCTGTGACACTAGCTATAGATTCCGACGCTTCACTTCAGGTTTACTGTATCCCTCTGACAATTCTTATTGACGATGAAGCACAGAAATTGCATCGGAATTAAATACAAAATGCACAATGCCGAATTAAGTACAAGAAGACTGACTCTTCTTACTGTCTATGTTTTGAACCATTCCATTGACACCAGTTATGGATTCCGATGCTTCACTTGTGGGTTACTGTATCCCTTAGTCCTTCTTATTGACGATGAAACACAGAAATTGCATCGGAATTAAACACAAAAGGCAAAATGCCGACTTAGGTACACGAAGACTGACTCTTCTTACTGCCTATGTTTTGAACCATTCCTGTGACACTAGTTATAGATTCCGATGCTACATTCCAGGTTTACTGTATCCCTTGGACATTCTTATTGACGATGAAACACAGAAATTGCATCAGAATTAAATACAAAAGGCACAATGCCAAATTAAGTACAAAACGACTGACTCTTCTTTCTGTCTATGTTTTGAACCGTTCCACTGACACTAGTTATAGATTCCGATGCTTCACTCCAGGTTTACTGTATCCCTTGGACCTTGTTATTTACGATGAAACACAGGATTTGCATCGGAATTAAATAGAAATGCTCAATGCCGACTTAAGTACAAGAAGACTGACTCTTCTTACTGACTATGTTTTGAACCATTCCTGTGACACTAGTTATAGTTTCCGATGCTTCACGTGAGGTTTACTGTATCCCTTGGACCTTCTTATTGACGATGAAACACAGAAATTGCATCGGAATTAAATACAAAAGGCTAAATACCGACTTAAGTACACGAAGACTGACTGTCTGGTCTCCTTCCCCAAAACAACCAACGAAGACTGACTCTTCTTACTGTCTATGATTTGAACCATTCCTGTGACACTAGTTATAGATTCCGATGCTGCACTCCAGGTTTACTGTGTCCCTTGGACGTTCTTATTGACGATGAAACACAGAAATTGCATCGGAATTAAATACAAAAGGCACAATGCCGACTTAAGGACAAGAAGACAGACTCTTCTTACTGACTTTGTTTTGTACCATTCCTGTGACACTAGTTATAGATTCCAATGCTTCACTTCAGGTATGCTGTATCCCTAGGACCTTCGTATTGACGATGAAACAAAGAAATTGCATCTGAATTATATACGAAAGATACAATGCCGACTTAAGTACAATAAGACTGACTCTCCCTACTGTCTATGGTTTGAACCATTCCTGTGACACTAGTGATAGATTCCGATGCTTCACTTCAGGTTTACTGTATCCCTTGGACCTTCTTATTGACGATGAAACACAGAAATTGCATCGGAATTAAATACAAAAGGCATAAAGCCGACTTAAGTACATGAAGACCGACTCTTCCTACTGACTATGTTTTGAACCATTCCTGTGACATAGTTATACATTCCGATGCTTCTCTTCAGGTTTACTGTATCTCTTGGACCTTTTTATTGACGATGAAACACAGAAACTACGTCGGAAATAAATACAAAAGGCACAATGCCGACTTAAGTACAAGAAGACTGACTCTTCCTACTGTCTATGTTTTGAACCATTCCTGTGACACTAGTTTTGGATTGCGATGCTTCACTTCATGTTTACAGTATCCCTCTGACCTTCTTATTGAAGATGAAACACAGAAATTGCATCGGAATTAAATGCAAATGGCACAATGCCAACTTAAGTACATGAACACTGACTCTTCCTACTGTCTATGCTTTGAACCATTCCTGTGACACTAGTTATAGATTCCGATGCTTTACATCAGGTTTACTGTATCCCTCTGACCTTATTGCCGATGAAACACAGAAATTGCATCGGAATTAAATACAAAAGGCACAATGCCGGCTTAAGTACAAGAAGACTGACTCTTCTTACTGTCTATGATTTGGACCATTCCTCTGACAATAGTTATAAATTCCCATGCTACACTCCAGGTTTACTGTATCCCTTGGACATTCTTATTGACGATGAAACACAGAAATTGCATCGGAATTAAATACAAAAGGCACAATGCCGACTTTAGTACAGGAAGACTGACTCTTCCCACTGTCAATGTTTTGAACCATTCCTGTGACACTAGTTATAGATTCCGATGCTTCACTTCAGGTTTACTGTATCCCTCTGATCTTCCTATTGACGATGAAACACAGAAATTGCATCGGAATTAAATACAAAAGGCACAATGCTGACTTAAGTCAAGAAGTCTGAATCTTCTTTCTGTATATCTATTGAACCATTCCTGTGACACTAGTTATAGATTCCGATGCTTCACTTCAGGTTTACTGTATCCGTTGCACCATCTTATTGTCGATGAAACACAGAAATTGCATCGGAATTAAACACAAAAGGCACAATGCCGACTTATGTTCAAAAAGACTGACTCTTCTTACTGACTATGTTTTGAACCATTCCTGTGACACTAGTTATAAATTCCGATGCTTCACTTCAGGTTTATTGTATCCCTCTGACCCTCTTATTGACGATGAAACACAGAAATTGCATCGGAATTTAATAGAAAAGGCACAATGCCGACTTAAGTAAAAGAAGACTGACTCTTCTTACTGACTATGCTTTGAACCATTCCTGTGACACTAGTTATAAATTCCGATGCTTCACTCAGGGTTACTGTATCCCTTGGACCTTCTTATTGACGATGAAACACAGAAATTGCATCGGAATTAAATACAAAGGGCACAATGCCGCCTCAAGTACAAGAAGACTGATTCTTCCTACTGTCAATGTTTTGAAGCATTCCTGTGACACTAGTTTTGGATTCCGATGCTTCACTTCAGGTTAACTGTATCCCTCAGACCTTCTTATGGACAATGAAACACAGATATTGCATCGGCATTAAATACAAAAGACACAATGCCGACTTAAGTACAAGAAGACTGACTCTCCTCACCGTCTATGTTTTGAACCATTCCTGTGACACTAGTTATAGATTCCGATGCTTCACTTCAGGTTAACTGTACCCCTCTGACCTTATTGCCGATGGAACACAGAAATTGCATCGGACTTAAATACAAAAGACACAATGCCAACTTAAGTACAAGAAGACTGACCGTTCTTACTGTCTATGTTTTGAACCATTCCTGTGACACTAGTTATAGATTCCGATGCTTCACTTCAGGTTTACTGTTTCCCTTGGACCATCTTATTGACGATGAAACACAGAAATTGCAACGGTATTAAATACAAAAGGCACAATGCCGACTTAAGTACAAGAAGACTGAATCTTCTTACTGTCTATGTTTTGAACCATTTCTGTGACACTAGTTATAGATTCCGATGCTTCACTCCAGGTTTACTATTTCCCTTGGACCTTCTTATTGACGATAAAACAAAGAAATGGCATCGGAATTAAATACAAAAGGCACAATGCCGACTTAAGGACAAGAAGACTGACTCTTCTTACTGACTATGCTTTGAACCATTCCTGTGACACTAGTTATAGATTCCGATGCTTCACTTCAGGTTTATTGTATCCCTCTGATCTTATTATTGACGATGAAACTCAGAAATTCCATCGGAATTAAATACGAAAGGTACAATGCCGACTTAAGTACAAGAAGACTGTTTCTTCTTAGTGTCTGTGTTTTGAACCATTCCATTGATACTAGTTATAGATTGCGATGCCTCACTCCAGGTTTACTGTATCCCTTGGACCTTCTTATTGACGATGAAACACAGAAATTGCGTCGTAATTAAATAGAAAAGACACAATGCCGACTTAAGTACAAGAAGACTGACTCTTCTTACTGACTATGATTTGAACCATTCCTGTTACACTAGTTATAGATTCCGATGCTTCACTTCAGGTTTACTGTATCCCTTGGACCTTCTTATTGACGATGAAACACAGAAATTGCATCGGAATTAAATAGAAAAGGCACAATGCCGACTTAAGTACAAGAAGACTGACTCTTCCTACTGTCTATGTTTTGAACCATTCCAGTGACACTAGTTATAGATTCCGATGCTTCACTTCAGGTTTACTGTATCCCTTGTACTTTCTTATTGATGATGAAACACAGAAATTGCATCGGAATAAATACAAAAGGCACAATGCCAACTTAAGTACATGAAGACTGACTCTTCCTATTGACAATGATTTGAACCATTCCTGTGACACTAGTTATAGATTCCGATGCTTCACTTCAGGTTTATTGTATCCCTCTGACCTTCTTACTGACGATGCAACTCAGATATTCCATTCGAATTAAATACAAAAGGCAAAATGCCAACTTTAGTACACGAAGACTGAGTCTTCTTACTGTCAATGTTTTGAACCATTCCTGTGACACTAGTTATAGATTCCGATGCTTCACTGCAGGTTTACTATATCCCTCGGACCTTCTTATTGACGATGAAACAAAGAAATTGCATCGGAATTAAATACAAAAGGCAAAATGCCAACTTTAGTACACGAAGATTGACTCTTCTTACTGTCTATGTTTTGAACCATTCCTGTGACACTACTTATAGATTCCGATGCTTCACTCCAGGTTTACTGTATCCGTTGGACCTCCTTATTGACGATGAAACACAGAAATTTCATCGGAATTAAACACAAAAGGCACAATGCCGACTTAAGGACAAGAAGACTGACTCTTCTTACTGACTATGGTTTGAACCATTCCTGTGAAACTAGTTATAGATTCCGATACTTCACCTCAGGTTTATTGTATCCCTCTGACCTTCCTATTGACGATGAAACACAGAAATTGCAACGGAATTAAATAGAAAAGGCACAATGTCGACTTAAGTACAAGAAGACTGACTCTTCTTAATGTTTATGGTTTGAACCATTCCTGTGACACTAGTTATAGATTCCGATGCTTCACTCCAGGTTTACTGTATCCCTTGGACCTTCTTGTTGACGATGAAACACAGAAATTGCATCGGAATTACATAGAAAAAGCACAATGCCGACTTAAGTACAAGAAGACTGACTCTTCTTACTGACTATGTTTTGAACCATTCCTGTGACACTAGTTATAAATTCCGATGCTTCACTTCAGGGTTACTGTATCCCTTGGACCTTCTTATTGTCGATGAAACACAGAAATTGCATCGGAATTAAATACAAATCGCACAATGCCGACTTAAGTACAAGAAGACTGACTCTTCCTACTGTCAATGCTTTGAACCATTCCTGTTACACCAGTTTTGGATTCCGATGCTTCACTTCAGGTTAACTGTATCCCTCAGACCTTCTTATTGACAATGAAACACAGATATTGCATCGGAATTAAATACAAAAGTCACAATGCCGACTTAAGTACAAGAAGACTGACTCTTCTTACCGTCTATGTTTTGAACCATTCCTGTGACACTAGTTATAGATTCCGATGCTTCACTTCAGGTTAACTGTATCCCTCTGACCTGTTTATTGACTATCAAACACAGAAATTGCATCGGAATTAAATACAAAAGCCACAATGCTGACTTAAGTACAAGAAGACTGACCCTTCTTACTGTCTATGTTTTGAACCATTCCTGTGACACTAGTTATAGATTCCGATGCTTCACTTCAGGTTTACTGTTTCCCTTGGACCTTCTTATTGACGATGAAACACAGAAATTGCATCGGAATTAAATACAAAAGGCACAATGCCGACTTAAGTACGAGAAGACTGTCTCTTCTTACTGTCCATGATTTGAACCATTTCTGTGACACTAGTTATAGATTCCGATGCTT
The DNA here is from genome assembly GCF_023864345.2 of Schistocerca serialis cubense. Taxonomy (NCBI): domain Eukaryota; kingdom Metazoa; phylum Arthropoda; class Insecta; order Orthoptera; family Acrididae; genus Schistocerca; species Schistocerca serialis. The sequence goes on along the minus strand of NC_064639.1, from coordinate 5,302,202 downwards.
CCCTCCAGGTTTGCTATATCCCTTGGACCTTCTTATTGACGATGAAACAAAGAAATTGCATCGGAATTAAATACAAAAGGCACAATGCCGACTTAAGGACACGAAGACTGACTCTTCTTACTGACTATGCTTTGAACCATTCCCGTGACACTAGTTATAGATTCCGATGCTCCACTTCAGGTTTAATGTATCCCTGTAACCTTCTTATTGACGATGAAACTCAGAAATTCCATCGGAATTAAATACAAAAGGCACAATGCCGACTTAAGCACAAGAAGACTGTTTCTTCTTACTGTCTATGTTTGAACCATTCCATTGACTCTAGTTATAGATTCCGATGCTTCACTCCAGGTTTACTATATCCCTTGGACCTTCTTATTGACGATGAAACACAGAAATTTCATCGGAATTAAACACAAAAGGCACAATGCCGACTTAAGGACAAGAAGACAGACCCTTCTTACTGTCTATGTTTTGAACCATTCCTGTGACACTAGTTATAGATTCCGATGCTTCACTTCAGGTTTACTGTTTCCCTTGGACCTTCTTATTGACGATGAAACACAGAAATTGCATCGGAATTAAATACAAAAGGCACAATGCCGACTTAAGTACGAGAAGACTGTCTCTTCTTACTGTCTATGATTTGAACCATTTCTGTGACACTAGTTATAGATTCCGATGCTTCCCTCCAGGTTTGCTATATCCCTTGGACCTTCTTATTGACGATGAAACAAAGAAATTGCATCGGAATTAAATACAAAAGGCACAATGCCGACTTAAGGACACGAAGACTGACTCTTCTTACTGACTATGCTTTGAACCATTCCCGTGACACTAGTTATAGATTCCGATGCTTCACTTCAGGTTAACTGTATCCCTCTGACCTTCTTATTGACTATGAGACACAGAAATTGCATCGGAATTAAATACAAAAGCCACAATGCCGACTTAAGCACAAGAAGACTGTTTCTTCTTACTGACTTTGTTTTGAACCATTCCTGTGACACTAGTTATAGGTTCCGATGCTTCACTTCAGGGTTACTGTATACCTTGGACCTTCTTATTGACGATGAAACACAGAAATTGCATCTTAATAAAATACAAAAGGCACAATGCCTACTTAAGTACAAGAAGACTGACACTTCCTACTGTCAATGTTTTCAACCATTGCTGTGACACTACTTTTGGATTCCGATGCTTCACTTCAGGTTAACTGTATCCCTCAGACCTTCTTATTGACAATGAAACACAGATATTGCATCGGATTTAAATACAAAAGGCACAATGCCGACTTAAGTACAAGAAGACTGACTTTTCTTACCGTCTATGCTTTGAACCATTCCTGTGACACTAGTTATAGATTCCGATGATTCACTTCAGGTTTACTGTATCCCTCTGACCTTATTGCCGATGAAACACAGAAATTGCATCGGAATTAAATACAAAAGGCCCAATGCCGACTTAAGAGCAAGAAGACTGACTCATCTTACTGACTATGTTTTGAACCATTCCTGTGACACTAGTTATAGATTCCGATGCTTCACTTCAGGTTTACTGTATCCCTCTGACCTTCTTATTGACTATGAAACACAGCAATTGCATCGGAATTAAATACAAGAAGACTGACCCTTCTTACTGTCTATGTTTTGAACCATTCCTGTGACACTAGTTATAGATTCCGATGCTTCACTTCAGGTTTACTGTTTCCCTTGGACCTTCTTATTGACGGTGAAACACTGAAATTGCATCGGGATTAAATACAAAAGGCACAATTCCGACTGAAGTACAAGAAGACTGTCTCTTCTTACTGACTATGTTTTGAACCATTCCTGTGACACTAGTTATAGATTCCGATGCTTCACTTCAGGTTTACTGTATCCCATGGACCTTCTTATTGACGATGAAACACAGAAATTGCATCGGAATTAAATAGAAAAGGCACAATGCTGACTTAAGTAAAAGAAGACTGACTCTTCTTACTGTCTATGTTTTGAGCCATTGCTGTGACACCAGTAATGGATTCCGATGCTTCACTCCAGGTTTACTGTATCCGTTGGACCTTAATATTGACGATGAAACACAGAAATTGAATCGGAATTAAATAGAAAGGGCACTATGCCGACTTAAGTACAAGAAGACTGACTCGTCCTACTGTCTATGTTTTGAACCATTCCAGTGACACTAGTTACAGATTACGATGCTTCACTTCAGGTTTACTGTATCCCTTGTACCTTCTTATTGATGATGAAACAGAAATTGCATCGGAATAAATACAAAAGGCACAATGCCAACTTAAGTACATGAAGACCGACCCATCTTATTGCCAATGATTTGAACCATTCTTGTGACACTAGTTATAGATTCCGATGCTTTACTTCAGGTTTACTGTATCCCTTGGACATTCTTAATGACGATGAAACTCAGAAATTGCATCGGAATTAAATACAAAAGGCACAATGCATACTTAAGTACAAGAAGATTGACTCTTCTTACTGTCTATGATTTGAACAATTCCTGTGACAATAGTTAAAGATTCTGATACTTCACTCCAGGTTTACTATATTCCTTGGACCTTCTTATTGACGATGAAACACAGAAATTGCATCGGAATTATATACAAAAGGCACAATGCCGACTTAAGGACAAGAAGACTGACTCTTCTTACTGACTATGCTTTGAACCATTCCTGTGACACTAGTTATAGATTCCGATACTACACTTCAGGTTTATTGTATCCCTCTGACCTTCTTATTGACGATGCAACTCAGAAATTCCATTGGAATGAAATACAAAAGACAAAATTCCTACTTTAGTACACGAAGACTGACTCTTCTTACTGTCTATGTTTTGAACCATTCCTGTGACACTAGTTATAGATTCCGATGCTTCACTCCAGGTTTACTGTATCCGTTGGACCTTCTTATTGACGATGAAACACAGAAATTTAATCGGAATTAAACACAAAAGGCACAATGCCGACTTAAGGACACGAAGACTGACTCTTCCTACTGATTTTGTTTTGAACCACTCCTGTGACACTAGTTATAGATTCCGATACTTCACTTCAGGTTGATTGTATCCCTCTGACCTTCCTATTGACGATGAAACACAGAAATTCCATCGGAATTAAATAGAAAAGGCACAATGTCGACTTAAGTACAAAAAGACTGACTCTTCTTACTGTCTATGGTTTGAACCTTTCCTGTGACACTAGTTATAGATTCCGATGCTTCACTCCAGGTTTACTGTATCCCTTGGACTTTCTTATTGACGATGAAACAGAGAAATTGCATCGGAATTAAATAGAAAAAGCACAATGCCGACTTAAGTACAAGGAGACTGACTCTTCTTACTCAATATGTTTTGAACCATTCCTGTGACACTAGTTATAGATTCCGATGCTTCACTTCAGGGTTACTGTATACATTGGACATCCTTATTGACGATGAAACACAGAAATTGCATCGGAATTAAATACAAAAGGCACAATGCCGACTTAAGTACAAGAAGACTGACTCTTCCTACTGTCAATGCTTTGAACCATTCCTGTGACACTAGTTTTGGATGCCGATGCTTCACTTCAGGTTAACTGTATCCCTCAGACCTTCTTATTGACAATGAAACACAGATATTGCATCGGAATTAAATACAAAAAGCACAATGCCGACTTAAGTACAAGAAGACTGACTCTTCTTACCGTCTATGTTTTGAACCATTCCTGTGACACTACTTACAGATTCCGATGCTTCACTTCAGGTATACTGTATCCCTCTGACCTTATTGCCGATGAAACACAGAAATTGCATCGGAATCAAATACAAAAGGCCCAATGCCGACTTAAGAATAAGAAGACTGACTCTTCTTACTGACTATGTTTGAACCATTCCTGTGACACTAGTTATAGATTCCGATGCTTCACTTCAGGTTTACTGTATCCCTCTGACATTCTTATTGACTATGAAACACAGAAATTGCATCGGAATTAAATACAAAAGCCACAATGCCGACTTCAGTACAAGAAGACTGACCCTTCTTACTGTCTATGTTTTGAACCATTCCTGTGACACTAGTTATAGATTCCGATGCTTCACTTCAGGCTTACTGTTTCCCTTGGACATTCTTATTGACGATGAAACACAGAAATTGCATCGGAATTAAATACAAAAGGCACAATGCCGACTTAAGTACAAGAAGACTGACTCTTCTTACTGTCTATGACTTGAACCATTCCTGTGACACTAGTTATAGATTCCGATGCTTCACTTCAGGTTTATTGTATCCCTCTGACCTTCTTACTGACGATGCAACTCAGAAATTCCATTGGAATTAAATACAAAAGGCAAAATGCCAACTTTAGTACACGAAGACTGACCCTTCATACTGTCTATGTTTTGAACCATTCCTGTGACACTAGTTATAGATTCCGATGCGTCACTCCAGGTTTACTGTATCCGTTGGACCTTCTTATTGACGATAAAACACAGAAATTGCATCGGAATTAAACACAAAAGGCACAATGCCGACTTAAGGACAAGAAGACTGACTCTACTTACTGACTTTGTTTTGAACTACTCCTGTGACACTAGTTATAGATTCCGATACTTCACTTCAGGTTTATTGTATCCCTCTGACCTTCCTATTGACGATGAAACACAGAAATTGCATCGGAATTAAATAGAAAAGGCACAATGCCGACTTAAGTACAAAAAGACTGACTCTTCTTACTGTCTATGGTTTGAACCTTTCCTGTGACACTAGTTATAGATTCCGATGCTTCACTCCAGGTTTACTGTATCCCTTGGACTTTCTTATTGACGATGAAACAGAGAAATTGCATCGGAATTAAATAGAAAAAGCACAATGCCGACTTAAGTACAAGGAGACTGACTCTTCTTACTCAATATGTTTTGAACCATTCCTGTGACACTAGTTATAGAGTCCGATGCTTCACTTCAGGGTTACTGTATACATTGGACATCCTTATTGACGATGAAACACAGAAATTGCATCGGAATTAAATACAAAAGGCACAATGCCGACTTAAGTACAAGAAGACTGACTCTTCCTACTGTCAATGCTTTGAACCATTCCTGTGACACTAGTTTTGGATGCCGATGCTTCACTTCAGGTTAACTGTATCCCACAGACCTTCTTATTGACAATGAAACACAGATATTGCATCGGAATTAAATACAAAAAGCACAATGCCGACTTAAGTACAAGAAGACTGACTCTTCTTACCGTCTATGTTTTGAACCATTCCTGTGACACTACTTATAGATTCCGATGCTTCACTTCAGGTATACTGTTTCCCTCTGACCTTATTGCCGATGAAACACAGAAATTGCATCGGAATCAAATACAAAAGGCCCAATGCCGACTTAAGAATCAGAAGACTGACTCTTCTTACTGACTATGTTTGAACCATTCCTGTGACACTAGTTATAGATTCCGATGCTTCACTTCAGGTTTACTGTATCCCTCTGACATTCTTATTGTCTATGAAACACAGAAATTGCATCGGAATTAAATACAACAGCCACAATGCCGACTTCAGTACAAGAAGACTGACCCTTCTTACTGTCTATGTTTTGAACCATTCCTGTGACACTAGTTATAGATTCCGATGCTTTACTTCAGGCTTACTCTTTCCCTTCGACATTCTTATTGACGATGAAACACAGAAATTGCATCGGAATTAAATACAAAAGGCACAATGCCGACTTAAGTACAAGAAGACTGACTCTTCTTACTGTCTATGACTTGAACCATTCCTGTGACACTAGTTATAGATTCCGATGCTTCACTTCAGGTTTATTGTATCCCTCTGACCTTCTTACTGACGATGCAACTCAGAAATTCCATTGGAATTAAATACAAAAGGCAAAATGCCAACTTTAGTACACGAAGACTGACTCTTCATACTGTCTATGTTTTGAACCATTCCTGTGACACTAGTTATAGATTCCGATGCGTCACTCCAGGTTTACTGTATCCGTTGGACCTTCTTATTGACGATGAAACACAGAAATTGCATCGGAATTAAACACAAAAGGCACAATGCCGACTTAAGGACAAGAAGACTGACTCTACTTACTGACTTTGTTTTGAACTACTCCTGTGACACTAGTTATAGATTCCGATACTTCACTTCAGGTTTATTGTATCCCTCCGACCTTCCTATTGACGATGAAACACAGAAATTGCATCGGAATTAAATAGAAAAGGCACAATGTCGACTTAAGTACAAGAAGACTGACTCTTCTTACTGTCTATGGTTTGAACCATTCCTGTGACACTAGTTATAGATTCCGATGCTTCACTTCAGGTTTATTGTATCCCTCTGACCATCTTACTGACGATGCAACTCAGAAATTCCATTGGAATTAAATACAAATGGCACAATGCCGACTTAAGTACAAGAAGACTGACTCTTCCTACTGTCAATGCTTTGAACCATTCCTGTGACACTAGTTTTGGATTCCGATGCTTCACTTCAGGTTAACTGTTTCCCTCAGACCTTCTTATTGACAATGAAACACAGATATTGCATCGGAATTAAATACGAAAGGCACAATGCCGACTTAAGTACAAGAAGACTGACTCTTCTTACCGTCTATGTTTAGAACCATTCCTGTGACACTAGTTATAGATTCCGATGCTTCACTTCAGGTTCACTGTATCCCTCTGACCTTATTGCCGATGAAACACAGAAATTGCATCGGAATTAAATACAAAAGGCCCAATGCCGACTTAAGAACAAGAAGACTGACTCTTCTTACTGTCTATGTTTTGAACCATTCCTGTGTCACTAGTTGTAGATTCCGATGCTTCACTTCAGGTTTACTGTTTCCCTTGGACCTTCTTATTGACGATGAAACACAGAAATTGCATCGGAATTAAATACAAAAGGCACAATGCCGACTTAAGTACGAGAAGACTGACTCTTCTTACTGTCTATGTTTTGAACCATTTCTGTGACACTAGTTATAGATTCCGATGCTTCACTCCAGGTTTACTATATCCCTTGGACCTTCTTATTGACGATGAAACAAAGAAATTGCATCGGAATTAAATACAAAAGGCACAATGCCGACTTAAGTACAAGAAGACTGACTCTTCCTACTGTCAATGTTTTCAACCATTCCTGTGACACTAGTTTTGGATTTCGATGCTTCACTTCAGGTTAACTGTATCCCTCAGACCTTCTTATTGACAATGAAACACAGATATTGTATCGGAATTAAATACAAAAGGCACACTGCCGACTTAAGTACAAGAAGACTGACTCTTCTTACCGTCTATGTTTTGAACCATTCCTGTGACACTAGTTATAGATTCCGATGCTTCACTTCAGGTTTACTGTATCCCTCTGACCTTATTGCCGATGAAACACAGAAATTGCATCGGAATTAAATACAAAAGGCCCAATGCCGACTTAAGAACAAGAAGACTGACTCTTCTTACTGACTATGTTTTGAGCCATTCCTGCGACACTAGTTGTAGATTCCGATGCTTCACTTCAGGTTTACTGTATCCCTTGGACCTTCTTATTGACGATGAAACACAGAAATTGCATCGGAATTAAATAGAAAAGGCACAATGCCGACTTAAGTGCAAGAAGACTGACTCTTCTTACTGTCTATGTTTTGAACCATTCCTGTGACACTAGTAATATATTCCGATGCTTCAATCAAGGTTTACTGTATCCCTTGGACCTTAATATTGACGATGAAACACAGAAATTGAATCGGAATTAAATAGAAAAGGCACTATGCCGACTTAAGTACAAGAAGACTGACTCGTCCTACTGTCTTTGTTTTGAACCATTCCAGTGACACTAGTTATAGATTACGATGCTTCACTTCAGGTTTACTGTATCCCTTGTACCTTCTTATTGATGATGAAATAGAAATTGCATCGGAATAAATTCAAAAGGCACAATTCCAACTTAAGTACATGAAGACCGACCCTTCTTATTGACAATGATTTGAACCATTCCTGTGACACTAGTTATTGATTCCGATGCTTTACTTCAGGTTTACTGTATCCCTTGGACATTTTTAATGACGATGAAACACAGAAATTGCATCTGAATTACATTCAAAAGGCACAATGCATACTTAAGTACAAGAAGACTGACTCTTCTTACTGTCTATGATTTGAACCATCCCTGTGACAATAAATATAGATTCTGATACTTCACTCCAGGTTTACTATATCCCTTGGACCTTCTTCTTGACGATGAAACACAGAAATTGCATCGGAATTATATACAAAAGGCACAATGCGACTTAAGGACAAGGAGACTGACTCTTCTTACTGACTATGCTTTGAACCATTCCTGTGACACTAGTTATAGATTCCGATGCTTCACTCCAGGTTTACTGTATCCGTTGGACCTTCTTATTGACGATGAAACACAGAAATTTAATCGGAATTCAACACAAAAGGCACAATGCCGACTTAAGGACAAGAAGACTGACTCTTCTTACTGACTTTGTTTTGAACCACTCCTGTGACACTAGTTATAGATTCCGATACTTCACTTCAGGTTTATTGTATCCCTCGGACCTTCCTATTGACGATGATACACAGAAATTCCATCGGAATTAAATAGAAAAGGCACAATGTCGACTTAAGTACAAGAAGACTGACTCTTCATACTGTCTATGGTTTGAACCATTCCTGTGACACTAGTTTTGGATTCCGATGCTTCACTTCAGGTTAACTGTATCCCTCAGACCTTCTTATTGACAATGAAACACAGATATTGCATCGGAATTAAATACAAAAGGCACAATGCCGACTTAAGTACAAGAAGACTGACTCTTCCTACTGTCAATGCTTTGAACCATTCCTGTGACACTAGTTTTGGATGCCGATGCTTCACTTCAGGTTAACTGTATCCCTCAGACCTTCTTATTGACAATGAAACACAGATATTGCACCGGAATTAAATACAAAAGGCACAATGCCGACTTAAGTACAAGAAGACTGACTCTTCTTACCATCCATGTTTTGAACCATTCCTGTGACACTACTTATAGATTCCGATGCTTCATTTCAGGTATACTGTATCCCTCTGACCTTATTGCCGATGAAACACAGAAATTGCATCGGAATCAAATACAAAAGGCCCAATGCCGACTTAAGAATAAGAAGACTGACTCTTCTTACTGACTATGTTTGAACCATTCCTGTGACACTAGTTATAGATTCCGATGCTTCACTTCAGGTTTACTGTATCCCTCTGACATTCTTATTGACTATGTAACACAGAAATTGCATCGGAATTAAATACAAAAGCCACAATGCCGACTTCAGTACAAGAAGACTGACCCTTCTTACTGTCTATGTTTTGAACCATTCCTGTGACACTAGTAATAGATTCCGATGCTTCACTTCAGGCTTACTGTTTCCCTTGGACCTTCTTATTGACGATGAAACACAGAAATTGCATCGGAATTAAATACAAAAGGCACAATGCCGACTTAAGTACAAGAAGACTGACTCTTCTTACTGTCTATGACTTGAACCATTCCTGTGACACTAGTTATAGATTCCGATGCTTCACTTCAGGTTTATTGTATCCCTCTGACCTTCTTACTGACGATGCAACTCAGAAATTCCATTGGAATTAAATACAAAAGGCAAAATGCCAACTTTAGTACACGAAGACTGACTCTTCATACTGTCTATGTTTTGAACCATTCCTGTGACACTAGTTATAGATTCCGATGCGTCACTCCAGGTTTACTGTATCCGTTGGACCTTCTTATTGACGATGAAACACAGAAATTGCATCGGAATTAAACACAAAAGGCACAATGCCGACTTTAGGACAAGAAGACTGACTCTACTTACTGACTTTGTTTTGAACTACTCCTGTGACACTAGTTATAGATTCCGATACTTCACTTCAGGTTTATTGTATCCCTCTGACCTTCCTATTGACGATGAAACACAGAAATTGCATCGGAATTAAATAGAAAAGGCACAATGTCGACTTAAGTACAAGAAGACTGACTCTTCTTACTGTCTATGGTTTGAACCATTCCTGTGACACTAGTTATAGATTCCGATGCTTCACTTCAGGTTTATTGTATCCCTCTGACCATCTTACTGACGATGCAACTCAGAAATTCCATTGGAATTAAATACAAATGGCACAATGCCGACTTAAGTACAAGAAGACTGACTCTTCCTACTGTCAATGCTTTGAACCATTCCTGTGACACTAGTTTTGGATTCCGATGCTTCACTTCAGGTTAACTGTATCCCTCAGACCTTCTTATTGACAATGAAACACAGATATTGCATCGGAATTAAATACGAAAGGCACAATGCCGACTTAAGTACAAGAAGACTGACTCTTCTTACCGTCTATGTTTTGAACCATTCCTGTGACACTAGTTATAGATTCCGATGCTTCACTTCAGGTTTACTGTATCCCTCTGACCTTATTGCCGATGAAACACAGAAATTGCATCGGAATTAAATACAAAAGGCCCAATGCCGACTTAAGAACAAGAAGACTGACTCTTCTTACTGTCTATGTTTTGAACCATTCCTGTGTCACTAGTTGTAGATTCCGATGCTTCACTTCAGGTTTACTGTTTCCCTTGGACCTTCTTATTGACGATGAAACACAGAAATTGCATCGGAATTAAATACAAAAGGCACAATGCCGACTTAAGTACGAGAAGACTGACTCTTCTTACTGTCTATGTTTTGAACCATTTCTGTGACACTAGTTATAGATTCCGATGCTTCACTCCAGGTTTACTATATCCCTTGGACCTTCTTATTGACGATGAAACAAAGAAATTGCATCGGAATTAAATACAAAAGGCACAATGCCGACTTAAGTACAAGAAGACTGACTCTTCCTACTGTCAATGTTTTCAACCATTCCTGTGACACTAGTTTTGGATTTCGATGCTTCACTTCAGGTTAACTGTATCCCTCAGACCTTCTTATTGACAATGAAACACAGATATTGTATCGGAATTAAATAAAAAAGGCACACTGCCGACTTAAGTACAAGAAGACTGACTCTTCCTACCGTCTATGTTTTGAACCATTCCTGTGACACTAGTTATAGATTCCAATGCTTCACTTCAGGTTTGCTGTATCCCTCTGACCTTATTGCCGATGAAACACAGAAATTGCATCGGAATTAAATACAAAAGGCCCAATGCCGACTTAAGAACAAGAAGACTGACTCTTCTTACTGACTATGTTTTGAACCATTCCTGCGACACTAGTTGTAGATTCCGATGCTTCACTTCAGGTTTACTGTTTCCCTTGGACCTTCTTATTGACGATGAAACACAGAAATTGCATCGGAATTAAATAGAAAAGGCACAATGCCGACTTAAGTGCAAGAAGACTGACTCTTCTTACTGTCTATGTTTTGAACCATTCCTGTGACACTAGTAATATATTCCGATGCTTCAATCAAGGTTTACTGTATCCCTTGGACCTTAATATTGACGATGAAACACAGAAATTGAATCGGAATTAAATAGAAAAGGCACTATGCCGACTTAAGTACAAGAAGACTGACTCGTCCTACTGTCTTTGTTTTGAACCATTCCAGTGACACTAGTTATAGATTACGATGCTTCACTTCAGGTTTACTGTATCCCTTGTACCTTCTTATTGATGATGAAATAGAAATTGCATCGGAATAAATTCAAAAGGCACAATTCCAACTTAAGTACATGAAGACCGACCCTTCTTATTGACAATGATTTGAACCATTCCTGTGACACTAGTTATTGATTCCGATGCTTTACTTCAGGTTTACTGTATCCCTTGGACATTTTTAATGACGATGAAACACAGAAATTGCATCGGAATTACATTCAAAAGGCACAATGCATACTTAAGTACAAGAAGACTGACTCTTCTTACTGTCTATGATTTGAACCATCCCTGTGACAATAAATATAGTTTCTGATACTTCACTCCAGGTTTACTATATCCCTTGGACTTTCTTCTTGACGATGAAACACAGAAATTGCATCGGAATTATATACAAAAGGCACAATGCCGACTTAAGGACAAGGAGACTGACTCTTCATACTGACTATGCTTTGAACCATTCCTGTGACACTAGTTATAAATTCCGATGCTTCACTCCAGGTTTACTGTATCCGTTGGACCTTCTTATTGACGATGAAACACAGAAATTTAATCGGAATTCAACACAAATGGCACAATGCCGACTTAAGGACAAGAAGACTGACTCTTCTTACTGACTTTGTTTTGAACCACTCCTGTGACACTAGTTATAGATTCCGATACTTCACTTCAGGTTTATTGTATCCCTCTGACCTTCCTATTGACGATGATACACAGAAATTCCATCGGAATTAAATAGAAAAGGCACAATGTCGACTTAAGTACAAGAAGACTGACTCTTCATACTGTCTATGGTTTGAACCTTTCCTGTGACACTAGTTATAGATTCCGATGCGTCACTCCAGGTTTACTGTATCCCTTGGACTTTCTTATTGACGATGAAACAGAGAAATTGCATCGGAATTAAATAGAAAAGGCACAATGCCGACTTAAGTACAAGAAGACTGACTCTTCTTACTGAATATGCTTTGAACCATTCCTGTGACACTAGTTATAGATTCCGATGCTTCACTTCAGGGTTACTGTATACATTGGACATCCTTATTGACGATGAAACACAGAAATTGCATCGGAATTAAATACAAAAGGCACAATGCCGACTTAAGTACAAGAAGACTGACTCTTCCTACTGTCAATGCTTTGAACCATTCCTGTGACACTAGTTTTGGATTCCGATGCTTCACTTCAGGTTAACTGTATCCCTCAGACCTTCTTATTGACAATGAAACACAGATATTGCATCGGAATTAAATACAAAAGGCACAATGCCGACTTAAGTACAAGAAGACTGACTCTTCTTACCGTCTATGTTTTGAACCATTCCTGTGACACTAGTTATAGATTGCGATGCTTCACTTCAGGTTTACTGTATACCTCTGACATTCATATTGACTATGAAACACAGAAATTGCATCGGAATTAAATACAAAAGCCACAATGCCGACTTCAGTACAAGAAGACTGACCCTTCTTACTGTCTATGTTTTGAACCATTCCTGTGACACTAGTTATAGATTCCGATGCTTCACTTCAGGTTTATTGTATCCCTGTGACCTTCTTATTGACGATGAGACTCAGAAATTCCATCGGAATTAAATACAAAAGGCACAATGCCGACTTAAGTACAAGAAGACTGACTCTTCCTACTGTCAATGTTTTCAACCATTCCTGTGACACTAGTTTTGGATTTCGATGCTTCACTTCAGGTTAACTGTATCCCTCAGACCTTCTTATTGACAATGAAACACAGATATTGTATCGGAATTAAATACAAAAGGCACACTGCCGACTTAAGTACAAGAAGACTGACACTTCTTACCGTCTATGTTTTGAACCATTCCTGTGACACTAGTTATAGATTCCGATGCGTCACTCCAGGTTTACTGTATCCCTTGGACCTTCTTGTTGGCGATGAAACACAGAAATTTCATCGGAATTAAATAGAAAAAGGGCAATGCCGACTTAAGTACAAGAAGACTGACTCTTCTTACTGACTATGTTTTGAACCATTCCTGTGACACTAGTTATAAATTCCGAAGCTTAACTTCAGGGTTACTGTATACCTTGGACCATCTTATTTACGATGAAACACAGAAATTGCATCGGAATTAAATACAAATGGCACAATGCCGACTTAAGTACAAGAAGACTGACTCTTCCTACTGTCAATGCTTTGAACCATTCCTGTGACACTAGTTTAGGATTCCGATGCTTCACTTCAGGTTAACTGTATCCCTCAGTCCTTATTGACAATGAAACACAGATATTGCATCGGAATTAAATACAAAAGGCACAATGCCGACTTAAGGACAAGAAGACTGACTCTTGTTACTGACTATGCTTTGAACCATTCCCGTGACACTAGTTATAGATTCCGATGCTTCACTTCAGGTTTATTGTATCCCTGTGACCTTCTTATTGACGATGAGACTCAGAAATTCCATCGGAATGCCGACTTAAGTACAAGAAGACTGACTCTTCCTACTGTCAATGTTTTCAACCATTCCTGTGACACTAGTTTTGGATTTCGATGCTTCACTTCAGGTTAACTGTATCCCTCAGACCTTCTTATTGACAATGAAACACAGATATTGTATCGGAATTAAATACAAAAGGCACACTGCCGACTTAAGTACAAGAAGACTGACTCTTCTTACCGTCTATGTTTTGAACCATTCCTGTGACACTAGTTATAGATTCCGATGCTTCACTTCAGGTTTACTGTATCCCTCTGACCTTATTGCCGATGAAACACAGAAATTGCATCGGAATTAAATACAAAAGGCCCAATGCCGACTTAAGAACAAGAAGACTGACTCTTCTTACTGACTATGTTTTGAACCATTCCTGCGACACTAGTTATAGATTACGATGCTTCACTTCAGGTTTACTGTATCCCTTGTACCTTCTTATTGATGATGAAATAGAAATTGCATCGGAATAAATTCAAAAGGCACAATTCCAACTTAAGTACATGAAGACCGACCCTTCTTATTGACAATGATTTGAACCATTCCTGTGACACTAGTTATTGATTCCGATGCTTTACTTCAGGTTTACTGTATCCCTTGGACATTTTTAATGACGATGAAACACAGAAATTGCATCGGAATTACATTCAAAAGGCACAATGCATACTTAAGTACAAGAGGACTGACTCTTCTTACTGTCTATGATTTGAACCATCCCTGTGACAATAAATATAGATTCTGATACTTCACTCCAGGTTTACTATATCCCTTGGACCTTCTTATTGACGATGAAACACAGAAATTGCATCGGAATTATATACAAAAGGCACAATGCCGACTTAAGGACAAGGAGACTGACTCTTCTTACTGACTATGCTTTGAACCATTCCTGTGACACTAGTTATAGATTCCGATACTTCACTTCAGGTTTATTGTATCCCTCTGACCTTCTTATTGACGATGCAACTCAGAAATTCCATTGGAATGAAATACAAAAGACAAAATTCCTACTTTTGTACACGAAGACTGACTCTTCTTACTGTCTATGTTTTGAACCATTCCTGTGACACTAGTTATAGATTCCGATGCTTCACTCCAGGTTTACTGTATCCGTTGGACCTTCTTATTGACGATGAAACACAGAAATTTAATCGGAATTAAACACAAAAGGCACAATGCCGACTTAAGGACAAGAAGACTGACTCTTCTTCCTGACTTTGTTTTGAACCACTCCTGTGACACTAGTTATAGATTCCGATACTTCACTTCAGGTTTATTGTATCCCTCTGACCTTCCTATTGACGATGAAACACAGAATTCCATCGGAATTAAATAGAAAAGGCACAATGTCGACTAAAGTACAAGAAGACTGACTCTTCATACTGTCTATGGTTTGAACCTTTCCTGTGACACTAGTTGTAGATTCCGATGCGTCACTCCAGGTTTACTGTATCCCTTGGACTTTCTTATTGACGATGAAACAGAGAAATTGCATCGGAATTAAATAGAAAAGGCACAATGCCGACTTAAGTACAAGAAGACTGACTCTTCTTACTGAATATGTTTTGAACCATTCCTGTGACACTAGTTATAGATTCCGATGCTTCACTTCAGGGTTACTGTATACATTGGACATCCTTATTGACGATGAAACACAGAAATTGCATCGGAATTAAATACAAAAGGCACAATGCCGACTTAAGTACAAGAAGACTGACTCTTCCTACTGTCAATGCTTTGAACCATTCCTGTGACACTAGTTATAGATTCCGATGCTTCCCTTCAGGTTAACTGTATCCCTCAGACCTTCTTATTGACAATGAAACACAGATATTGCATCGGAATTAAATACAAAAGGCACAATGCCGACTTAAGTACAAGAAGACTGACTCATCTTACCGTCTATGTTTTGAACCATTCCTGTGACACTAGTTATAGATTCCGATGCTTCACTTCAGGTTTACTGTATCCCTCTGACATTCTTATTGACTATGAAACACAGAAATTGCATCGGAATTAAATACAAAAGCCACAATGCCGACTTCAGTACAAGAAGACTGACCCTTCTTACTGTCTATGTTTTGAACCATTCCTGTGACACTAGTTATAGATTCCGATGCTTCACTTCAGGTTTACTGTTTCCCTTGGACCTTCTTATTGACGATGAAACACAGAAATTGCATCGGAATTAAATACAAAAGGCACAATGCCGACTTAAGTACAAGAAGACTGACTCTTCTTACTGTCTATGATTTGAACCATTCCTGTGACACTAGTTATTGATTCCGATGCTTCACTTCAGGTTTATTGTATCCCTCTGACCTTCTTACTGACGATGCAACTCAGAAATTCCATTGGAATTAAATACAAAAGGCAAAATGCCAACTTTAGTACACGAAGACTGACTCTTCTTACTGTCTATGTTTTGAACCATTCCTGTGACACTAGTTATAGATTCCGATGCGTCACTCCAGGTTTACTGTATCCCTTGGACCTTCTTGTTGACGATGAAACACAGAAATTGCATCGGAATTAAATAGAAAAAGCACAATGCCGACTTAAGTACAAGAAGACTGACTCTTCTTACTGACTATGCTTTGAACCATTCCTGTGACACTAGTTATAAATTCCGAAGCTTCACTTCAGGGGTTACTGTATACCTTGGACCTTCTTATTTACGATGAAACACAGAAATTGCATCGGAATTAAATACAAATGGCACAATGCCGACTTAAGTACAAGAAGACTGACTCTTCCTACTGTCAATGTTTTGAACCATTCCTGTGACACTAGTTTTGGATTCCGATGCTTCACTTCAGGTTAACTGTATCCCTCAGACCTTCTTATTGACAATGAAACACAGATATTGCATCGGAATTAAATACAAAAGGCACAATGCCGACTTAGGTACAAGAAGACTGACTCTTCTTACCGTCTATGTATTGAACCATTCCTGTGACACTAGTTATAGATTCCGATGCTTCACTTCAGGTATACTGTATCCCTCTGACCTTATTGCCGATGAAACACAGAAATTGCATCGGAATTAAATACAAAAGGCCCAATGCCGACTTAAGAACAAGAAGACTGACTCATCTTACTGACTATGTTTTGAATCATTCCTGTGACACTAGTTATAGATTCGATGCATCACTTCAGGTTAACTGTATCCCTCTGACCTTCTTATTGACTATGAAACACAGATATTGCATCGGAATTAAATACAAAAGCCACAATGCCTACTTAAGTACAAGAAGACTGACCCTTCTTACTGTCTATGTTTTGAACCATTCCAGTGGCACTAGTTATAGATTCCGATGCTTCACTTCAGGTTTACTGTTTCCCTTGGACCTTCTTATTGACGATGAAACACAGAAATTGCATCGGAATTAAATACAAAAGGCACAATGCCGACTTAAGTACGAGAAGACTGACTCTTCTTACTGTCTATGTTTTGAACCATTTCTGTGACACTAGTTATAGATTCCGATGCTTCACTCCAGGTTTACTATATCCCTTGGACCTTCTTATTGACGATGAAACAAAGAAATTGCATCGGAATTAAATAGAAAAGGCACAATGCCGAACTAAGGACAAGAAGACTGACTCTTCTTACTGACTATGCTTTGAATCATCCCCTTGACACTAGTTATAGATTACGATGCTTCACTTCAGGTTTATTGTATCCCTGTGACCTTCTTATTGACGATGAAACTCAGAAATTCCATCGGAATTAAATACAAAAGGCACAATGCCGACTTAAGTACAAGAAGACTGACTCTTCCAACTGTCAATGTTTTCAACCATTCCTGTGACACTAGTTTTGGATTTCGATGCTTCACTTCAGGTTAACTGTATCCCTCAGACCTTCTTATTTACAATGAAACACAGATATTGTATCGGAATTAAATACAAAAGGCACACTGCCGACTTAAGTACAAGAAGACTGACTCTTCTTACCGTCTATGTTTTGAACCATTCCTGTGACACTAGTTATAGATTCCGATGCTTCACTTCAGGTTTACTGTATCCCTCTGACCTTATTGCCGATGAAACACCTTAATTGCATCGGAATTAAATACAAAAGGCCCAATGCCGACTTAAGTACAAGAAGACTGACCCTTCTTACTGTCTATGTTTTGAACCATTCCTTTGACACTAGTTATAGATTCCGATGCTTCACTTCAGGTTAACTGTATCCCTCAGACCTTCTTATTGACGATGAAACACTGAAATTGCATCGGAATTAAATACAAAAGGCACAATTCCGACTGAAGTACAAGAAGACTGACTCTTCTTACTGACTATGTTTTGAACCATTCCTGTGACACTAGTTATAGATTCCGATGCTTCACTTCAGGTTTACTGTATCCCTTGGACCTTCTTGTTGTTGTTGTTGTGGTCTTCAGTCCTGAGACTGGTTTGATGCAGCTCTCCATGCTACTCTATCCTGTGCAAGCTTTTTCATCTCCCAGTACCTACTGCAACCTACATCCTTCTGAATCTGCTTAGTGTATTCATCTCTTGGTCTCCCTCTACGGTTTTTACCCTCCACGCTGCCCTCCAATACTAAATTGGTGATCCCTTGATGCCTCAGAACATGTCCTACCAACCGATCCCTTCTTCTGGTCAAGTTGTGCCACAAACTTCTCTTCTCCCCAATCCTATTCAATACTTCCTCATTAGTTATGTGATCTACCCATCTAATCTTCAGCATTCTTCTGTAGCACCACATTTCGAAAGCTTCTATTCTCTTCTTGTCCAAACTATTTATCGTCCATGTTTCACTTCCATACATGGCTACACTCCATACGAATACTTTCAGAAATGACTTCCTGACACTTAAATCAATACTGGATGTTAACAAATTTCTCTTCTTCAGAAACGCTTTCCTTGCCATTGCCAGCCTACATTTTATATCCTCTCTACTTCGACCATCATCAGTTATTTTGCTCCCCAAATAGCAAAACTCCTTTACTACTTTAAGTGCCTCATTTCCTAATCTAATTCCCTCAGCATCACCCGACTTAATTAGACTACATTCCATTATCCTTGTTTTGCTTTTGTTGATGTTCATCTTATATCCTCCTTTCAAGACACTGTCCATTCCATTCAACTGCTCTTCCAAGTCCTTTGCTGTCTCTGACAGAATTACAATGTCATCGGCGAACCTCAAAGTTTTTATTTCTTCTCCATGAATTTTAATACCTACTCCGAATTTTTCTTTTGTTTCCTTTACTGCTTGCTCAATATACAGATTGAACAACATCGGGGAGAGGCTACAACCCTGTCTTACTCCCTTCCCAACCACTGCTTCCCTTTCATGTCCCTCGACTCTTATAACTGCCATCTGGTTTCTGTACAAATTGTAAATAGCCTTTCGCTCCCTGTATTTTACCCCTGCCACCTTTAGAATTTGAAAGAGAGTATTCCAGTCAACATTGTCAAAAGCTTTCTCTAAGTCTACAAATGCTAGAAACGTAGGTTTGCCTTTCCTTAATCTTTCTTCTAAGATAAGTCGTAGGGTCAGTATTGCCTCACGTGTTCCAGTGTTTCTACGGAATCCAAACTGATCTTCCCCGAGGTTGGCTTCTACTAGTTTTTCCATTCGTCTGTAAAGAATTCGTGTTAGTATTTTGCAGCTGTGACTTATTAAGCTGATAGTTCGGTAATTTTCACATCTGTCAACACCTGCTTTCTTTGGGATTGGAATTATTATATTCTTCTTGAAGTCTGAGGGTATTTCGCCTGTTTCATACATCTTGCTCACCAGATGGTAGAGTTTTGTCAGGACTGGCTCTCCCACGGCCGTCAGTAGTTCCAATGGAATATTGTCTACTCCGGGGGCCTTGTTTCGACTCAGGTCTTTCAGTGCTCTGTCAAACTCTTCACGCAGTATCATATCTCCCATTTCATCTTCATTTACATCCTCTTCCATTTCCATAATATTGTCCTCAAGTACATCGCCCTTGTATAGACCCTCTATATACTCCTTCCACCTTTCTGCTTTCCCTTCTTTGCTTAGAACTGGGTTTCCATCCGAGCTCTTGATATTCATACAAGTCATTCTCTTATCTCCAAAGGTCTCTTTAATTTTCCTGTAGGCGGTATCTATCTTACCCCTAGTGAGATAGGCCTCTACATCCTTACATTTGTCCTCTAGCCATCCCTGCTTAGCCATTTTGCACTTCCTGTCGATCTCATTTTTGAGACGTTTGTATTCCTTTTTGCCTATTTCACTTACTGCATTTTTATATTTTCTCCTTTCATCAATTAAATTCAATATTTCTTCTGTTACCCAAGGATTTCTAGCAGCCCTCGTCTTTCTACCTACCTGATCCTCCGCTGCCTTCACTACTTCATCCCTCAAAGCTACCCATTCCTCTTCTACTGTATTTATTTCCCCCATTCCTGTCAATTGCTCCCTTATGCTCTCCCTGAATCTCTGTACAACCTCTGGTTCCTTCAGCTTATCCAGGTCCCATCTCCTTAAATTCCCACCTTTTTGCAGTTTCTTCAGTTTCAATCTACAGGTCATAACCAATAGACTGTGGTCAGAGTCCACATCTGCCCCTGGAAACGTCTTACAATTTAAAACCTGGTTCCTAAATCTCTGTCTTACCATTATATAATCTATCTGATACCTTTTAGTATCTCCAGGGTTCTTCCATGTATACAACCTTCTTTCATGATTCTTAAACCAAGTGTTAGTTATGATTATGTTGTGCTCTGTGCAAAATTCTACCAGGCGGCTTCCTCTTTCATTTCTGTCCCCCAATCCATATTCACCTACTATGTTTCCTTCTCTCCCTTTTCCTATACTCGAATTCCAGTCACCCATGACTATTAAATTTTCGTCTCCCTTCACAATCTGGATAATTTCTTTTATTTCATCATACATTTCTTCAATTTCTTCGTCATCTGCAGAGCTAGTTGGCATATAAACTTGTACTACTGTAGTAGGTGTGGGCTTCGTATCTATCTTGGCCACAATAATGCGTTCACTATGCTGTTTGTAGTAGCTTACCCGCATTCCTATTTTCCTATTCATTATTAAACCTACTCCTGCATTACCCCTATTTGATTTTGTGTTTATAACCCTGTAGTCACCTGACCAGAAGTCTTGTTCCTCCTGCCACCGAACTTCACTAATTCCCACTATATCTAACTTCAACCTATCCATTTCCCTTTTTAAATTTTCTAACCTACCTGCCCGATTAAGGGATCTGACATTCCACGCTCCGATTATTGACGATGAAAAACAGAAATTGCTTCGGAATTAAATACAAAAGGCACAATGCATACTTAAGTACAAGAAGATTGACTCTTCTTACTGTCTATGATTTGAACCAGCCCTGTGACAATAGTTATAGATTCTGATACTTCACTCCAGGTTTACTATATCCCTTGGACCTTCTTATTGACGATGAAACACAGAAATTGCATCGGAATTATATACAAAAGGCACAGTGCCGACTTAAGGACAAGGAGACTGACTCTTCTTACTGACTATGCTTTGAACCATTCCTGTGACACTAGTTATAGATTCCGATACTTCACTTCAGGTTTATTGTATCCCTCTGACCTTCTTATTGAGGATGCAACTCAGAAATTCCATTGGAATGAAATACAAAAGACAAAATTCCTACTTTAGTACACGAAGACTGACTCTTCTTACTGTCTATGTTTTGAACCATTCCTGTGACACTAGTTATAGATTCCGATGCTTCACTCCAGGTTTACTGTATCCCTTGGACCTTCTTATGGACGATGAAACACAGAAATTTAATCGGAATTAAACACAAAAGGCACAATGCCGACTTAAGGACAAGAAGATTGACTCTTCTTACTGACTTTGTTTTGAACCACTCCCGTGACACTAGTTATAGATTCCGATACTTCACTTCAGGTTTATTGTATCCCTCTGACCTTCCTATTGACGATGAAACACAGGAATTGCATCGGAATTAAATAGAAAAGGCACAATGTCGACATAAGTACAAGAAGACTGACTCTTCCTACTGTCAATGATTTCAACCATTCCTGTGACGCTAGTTTTGGATTCCGATGCTTCACTTCAGGTTAACTGTATCCCTCAGACCTTCTTATTGACAATGAAACACAGATATTGCATCGGAATTAAATAGAAAAGGCACAATGCCGACTTAAGTACAAGAAGACTGACTCTTCTTACTGAATATGTTTTGAACCATTCCTGTGACACTAGTTATAGATTCCGATGCTTCACTTCAGGGTTACTGTATACATTGGACATCCTTATTGACGATGAAACACAGAAATTGCATCGGAATTAAATACAAAAGGCACAATGCCGACTTAAGTACAAGAAGACTGACTCTTCCTACTGTCAATGCTTTGAACCATTCCAGTGACACTAGTTTTGGATTCCGATGCTCCACTTCAGGTTAACTGTATCCCTCAGACCTTCTTATTACAATGAAACACAGAAATTGCATCGGAATTAAATACAAAAGGCACAATGCCGACTTAAGTACAAGAAGACTGACTCTTCTTACCGTCTATGTTTTGAACCATTCCTGTGACACTACTTATAGATTCCGATGCTTCACTTCAGGTATACTGTATCCCTCTGACCTTATTGCCGATGA
The DNA here is from genome assembly GCF_023864345.2 of Schistocerca serialis cubense. Classification (NCBI taxonomy): domain Eukaryota; kingdom Metazoa; phylum Arthropoda; class Insecta; order Orthoptera; family Acrididae; genus Schistocerca; species Schistocerca serialis. The sequence goes on along the minus strand of NC_064639.1, from coordinate 5,279,447 downwards.
AACACAGAAATTGCATCGGAATTAAATACAAAAGGCCCAATGCCGACTTCAGAACAAGAAGACTGACTCTTCTTACTGACTATGTTTGAACCATTCCTGTGACACTAGTTATAGATTCCGATGCTTCACTTCAGGTTTACTCCATCCCTCTGACATTCTTATTGACTATGAAACACAGAAATTGCATCGGAATTAAATACAAAAGCCACAATGCCGCCTTAAGTACAAGAAGACTGACTCTTCTTACTGGCTATGCTTTGAACCATTCCTGTGACACTAGTTATAGATTCCGATGCTTCACTTCAGGTTTATTGTATCCCTCTGACCTTCTTATTGACGATGAAACTCAGAAATTCCATCGGAATTAAATACAAAAGGATCAATGCCGACTTAAGTACAAGACGACTGTTTCTTCTTACTCTCTATGTTTTGAACCATTCCATTGACACTAGTTATAGATTCCGATGTTTCACTCCAGGTTTACTGTATCCCTCGGACCTTCTTATTGACGATGAAACACAGAAATTGCATCGTAATTAAATAGAAAAGGCACAATGCCGAATGAAGTACAAGAAAACTGACTCTTCTTACTGACTATATTTTGAACCATTCCTGTGACACTAGTTATAGATTCCGATGCTTCACTTCAGGTTTATTGTATCCCTCTGACCTTCTTATTGACGATGTAACAATGACATTCCATTGGAATTAAATACAAAAGGCAAAATGCCAACTTTAGTACACGAAGACTGACTCTTCTTACTGTCTATGTTTAGAACCATTCCTGTGACACTAGTTATAGATTCCGATGCTTCTCTCCAGGTTTACTGTATCCGTTCGACATTCTTATTGACGATGAAACACAGACATTTAATCGGAATTAAACACAAAAGGCTCAATGCCGACTTAAGGACAAGAAGATTGACTCTTCTTACTGACTTTGTTTTGAACCACTCCCGTGACACTAGTTATAGATTCCGATACTTCACTTAAGGTTTATTGTATCCCTCTGACCTTCCAATTGACGATGAAACACAGAAATTGAATCGGAATTAAATAGAAAAGGCACAATGTCGACTTAAGTACAAGAAGACTGACTCTTCCTATTGTCAATGATTTCAACCATTCCTGTGACGCTAGTTTTGGATTCCGATGCTTCACTTCAGGTTAACTGTATCCCACAGACCTTCTTATTGACAATGAAACACAGATATTGCATCGGAATTAAATACAAAAGGCACAATGCCGACATAAGTACAAGAAGACTGACTCGTCCTACCGTCTAAGTTTTGAACCATTCCAGTGACACTAGTTATAGATTCCGATGCTTCACTTCAGGTTTACTGTATCCCTTGTACCTTCTTATTGATGATGAAGCACAGAAATTGCATCGGAATAAATACAAAAGGCACAATGCCATCTTAAGTACATGAAGACCGACTCTTCTTATTGACAATGATTTGAACCATTCCTGTGACACTAGTTATAGATTCCGATGCTTTACTTCAGGTTTACTGTATCCTTTGGACATTCTTAATGACGATGAAACACAGAAATTGCATCGGAATTAAATACAAAAGGCACAATGCCGACTTAAGTACTAGAAGACCTGACTCTTCTTACTGTCTATGATTTGACCATTCCTGTGACAATAGTTATACATTCCGATACTTCACTCCGATTTACTATATCCCTTGGACCTTCTTATTGACGATGAAACACAGAAATTGCATCGGAATTATATACAAAAGGCACTTAAGGACAAGAAGACTGACTCTTCTTACTGACTATGCTTTGAACCATTCCTGTGACACTAGTTATAGATTCCGATGCTTCACTTCAGGTTTATTGTATCCCACTGACCTTCTCTTTGACGATGCAACTCAGAAATTCCATTGGAATAAAATACAAAAGGCAAAATGCCAACTTTAGTACACGAAGACTGACTCTACTTTTTGTCTATGTTTTGAACCATTCCTGTGACACTAGTTATAGATTCCGATGCTTCACTCCAGGTTTACTGTATCCGTTGGACCTTCTTATTGACGATGAAACACAGAAATTGAATCGGAATTAAACACAAAAGGCACAATGCCGACTTAAGGACAAGAAGCCTGTCTCTTCTTACTGACTTTGTTTTGAACCACTCCTGTGACACTAGTTATAGATTCCGATACTTCACTTCAGGTTTATTGTATCCCTCTGACCTTCCTATTGACGATGAAACACCGAAATTGCATCGGAATTAAATAGAAAAGGCACAATGTCGACTTAAGTACAAGATGACTGACTCTTCTTACTGTCTATGGTTTGAACCTTTCCTGTGACACTAGTTATAGATTCCGATGCTTCACTCCAGGTTTACTGTATCCGTTGGACCTTCTTATTGACGATGAAACACAGAAATTTAATCGGAATTAAACACAAAATGCACAATGCCGACTTAAGGGCAAGAAGACTGACTGTTCTTACTGACTTTGTTTTGAACCACTCCTGTGACACTAGTTATAGATTCCGATACTTCACTTCAGGTTTATTGTATCCCTCTGACCTTCCTATTGACGATGAAACACAGAAATTCCATCGGAATTAAATAGAAAAGGCACAATGTCGACTTAAGTACAAGAAGACTGACTCTTCTTACTGTCTATGGTTTGAACCTTTCCTGTGACACTAGTTATAGATTCCGATGCTTCACTCCAGGTTTACTGTATCCCTTGGACTTTCTTATTGACGATGAAACAGAGAAATTTCATCGGAATTAAATAGAAAAGGCACAATGCCGACTTTAGTACAAGAAGACTGACTCTTCTTACTGAATATGTTTTGAACCATTCCTGTGACACTAGTTATAGATTCCGATGCTTCACTTCAGGGTAACTGTATACATTGGACATCCTTATTGACGATGAAACACAGATATTGCATCGGAATTAAATACAAAAGGCACAATGCCGACTTAAGTACAATAAGACTGACTCTTCCTACTGTCAATGCTTTGAACCATTCCTGTGACGCTAGTTTTGGATTCCGATGCTTCAATCTGGTTAACTGTATCCGTCAGACCTTCTTATTGACAATGAAACACAGATATTGCATCGGAATTAAATACAAAAGGCACAATGTCGACTGAAGTACAAGAAGACTGACTCTTCTTACCATCTATGTTTTGAATCATTCCTGTGACACTACTTATAGATTCCGATGCTTCACTTCAGGTATACTGTATCCCTCTGACCTTATTGCCGATGAAACACAGAAATTGCATCGGAATTAAATACAAAATTCCCAATGCCGACTTAAGAACAAGAAGACTGACTCTTCTTACTGACTATGTTTGAACCATTCCTGTGACACTAGTTATAGATTCCGATGCTTCACTTCAGGTTTACTGTATCCCTCTGACATTCTTATTGACTATGAAACACAGAAATTGCATCGGAATTAAATACAAAAGCCACAATGCCGACTTCAGTACAAGAAGACTGACCCTTCTTACTGTCTATGTTTTGAACCATTCCTGTGACACTAGTTATAGATTCCGATGCTTCACTTCAGGTTTACTGTTTCCCTTGGACCTTCTTATTGACGATGAAACACAGAAATTGCATCGGAATTAAATACAAAAGGCACAATGCCGACTTAAGTACGAGAAGACTGATTCTTCTTACTGTCTATGTTTTGAACCATTTCTGTGACACTAGTTATAGATTCCGATGCTTCACTGCAGGTTTACATTATCCCTTGGACCTTCTTATTGACGATGAAACAAAGAAATTGCATCGGAATTAAGTACAAAAGGCACAATGCCGCCTTAAGTACAAGAAGACTGACTCTTCTTACTGACTATGCTTTGAACCATTCCTGTGACACTAGTTATAGATTCCGATGGTTCACTTCAGGTTTATTGTATCCCTCTGACCTTCTTATTGACGATGAAACTCAGAAATTCCATCGGAATTAAATACAAAAGGCACAATGCTGACTAAAGTACAAGACGACTGTTTCTTCTTACTCTCTATGTTTTGAACCATTCCATTGACACTAGTTATAGATTCCGATGTTTCACTCCAGGTTTACTGTATCCCTTGGACCTTCTTATTGACGATGAAACACAGAAATTGCATCGTAATTAAATAGAAAAGGCACGATGCCGAATGAAGTACAAGAAGACTGACTCTTCTTACTGACTATGTTTTGAACCATTCCTGTGACACTAGTTATAGATTCCGATGCTTCACTTCAGGTTTATTGTATCCCTCTGACCTTCTTATTGACGATGCCACAAAGAAATTCCATTGGAATTAAATACAAAAGGCAAAATGCCACTTTAGTACACGAAGACTGACTCTTCTTACTGTCTATGTTTAGAACCATTCCTGTGACACTAGTTATAGATTCCGAGTCTTCACTACAGGTTTACTGTATCCGTTGGACATTCTTATTGACGATGAAACACAGAAATTTAATCGGAATTAAACACAAAAGGCACAATGCCGACTTAAGGACAAGAAGATTGACCCTTCTTACTGACTTTGCTTTGAACCACTCCCGTGACACTAGTTATAGATTCCGAAACTTCACTTCAGGTTTATTGTATCCCTCTGACCTTCCTATTGACGATGAAACACAGAAATTGCATCGGAATTAAATAGAAAAGGCACAATGTCGACTTAAGTACAAGAAGACTGACTCTTCCTACTGTCAATGATTTCAACCATTCCTGTGACGCTAGTTTTGGATTCCGATGCTTCACTTCAGGTTAACTGTATCCCTCAGACCTTCTCATTGACAATGAAACACAGATATTGCATCGGAATTAAATACAAAAGGCACAATGCCGACATAAGTACAAGAAGACTGACTCGTCCTACTGTCTATGTTTTGAACCATTCCAGTGACACTACTTAAAGATTCCGATGCTTCACTTCAGGTATACTGTATCCTTTGTACCTTCTTATTGATGATGAAACACAGAAATTGCATTGGAATAAATACAAAAGGCACAATGCCAACTTAAGTACATGAAGACCGACTCTTCTTATTGACAATGATTTGAACCATTCCTGTGACACTAGTTATAGATTCCGATGCTTTACTTCAGGTTTACTGTATCCTTGGGACATTCTTAATGACGATGAAACACAGAAATTGCATCGGAATTAAATACAAAAGGCACAATGCCGACTTAAGTACTAGAAGACCTGACTCTTCTTACTGTCTATGATTTGACCATTCCTGTGACAATTGTTATACATTCCGATACTTCACTCCAGGTTTACTATATCCCTTGGACCTTCCTATTGACGATGAAACACAAATATTGCATCGGAATTATATACAAAAGGCACTTAAGGACAAGAAGACTGACTCTTCTTACTGACTATGCTTTGAACCATTCCTGTGACACTAGTTATAGATTCCGATGCTTCACTTCAGGTTTATTGTATCCCACTGACCTTGTCATTGACGATGCAACTCAGAAATTCCATTGGAATAAAATACAAAAGGCAAAATGCCAACTTTAGTACACGAAGACTGACTCTACTTACTGTCTATGTTTTGAACCATTCCTGTGACACTACTTATAGATTCCGATGCTTCACTCCAGGTTTACTGTATCCGTTGGACCTTCTTATTGACGATGAAACACAGATATTTAATCGGAATTAAACACAAAAGGCACAATGCCGACTTAAGGACAAGAAGACTGACCCTTCCTACTGACTTTGTTTTGAACCACTCCTGTGACACTAGTTATAGATTCCGATACTTCACTTCAGGTTAATTGTATCCCTCTGACCTTCCTATTGACGATGAAACACCGAAATTGCATCGGAATTAAATAGAAAAGGCACAATGTCGACTTAAGTACAAGAAGACTGACTCTTCTTACTGTCTCTGTTTTGAACCTTTCCTGTGACACTAGTTATAGATTCCGATGCTTCACTCCAGGTTTACTGTATCCCTTGGACCTTCTTATTGACGATGAAACACAGAAATTGCATCGGAATTAAATACAAAAGGCACAATGCCGACTTAAGTACGAGATGACTGATTCTTCTTACTGTCTATGTTTTGAACCATTTCTGTGACACTAGTTATAGATTCCGATGCTTCACTGCAGGTTTACATTATCCCTTGGACCTTCTTATTGACGATGAAACAAAGAAATTGCATCGGAATTAAGTACAAAAGGCACAATGCCGCCTTAAGTACAAGAAGACTGACTCTTCTTACTGACTATGCTTTGAACCATTCCTGTGACACTAGTTATAGATTCCGATGCTTCACTTCAGGTTTATTGTATCCCTCTGACCTTCTTATTGACGATGAAACTCAGAAATTCCATCGGAATTAAATACAAAAGGCACAATGCCTACTTAAGTACACGAGGACTGACTCTTCCTACTGTCAATGTTTTCAACCATTCCTGTGACACTAGTTTAGGATTTCGATGCTTCACTTCAGGTTAACTGTATCCCTCAGACCTTCTTATTGACAATGAAACACAGATATTGCATCGGAATTAAATACAAAAGGCACAATGCCGACTTAAGTACAAGAAGACTGACTCTTCTTACCGTCTATGTATTGAACCGTTCCTGTGACACTAGTTATAGATTCCGATGCTTCACTTCAGGTTAATTGTATCCCTCTGACCTTCCTATTGACGATGAAACACCGAAATTGCATCGGAATTAAATAGAAAAGGCACAATGTCGACTTAAGTACAAGAAGACTGACTCTTCTTACTGTCTCTGTTTTGAACCTTTCCTGTGACACTAGTTATAGATTCCGATGCTTCACTCCAGGTTTACTGTATCCCTTGGACCTTCTTATTGACGATGAAACACAGAAATTGCATCGGAATTAAATACAAAAGGCACAATGCCGACTTAAGTACGAGATGACTGATTCTTCTTACTGTCTATGTTTTGAACCATTTCTGTGACACTAGTTATAGATTCCGATGCTTCACTCCAGGTTCACTGTATCCCTTGGACTTTCCTATTTGCGATGAAACAGAGAAATTGCATCGGAATTAAATAGAAAAGGTACAATGCCGACTTAAGTACAAGAAGACTGACTCTTCTTACTGAATATGTTTTGAACCATTCCTGTGACACTAGTTATAGATTCCGATGCTTCACTTCAGGTTACTGTATACATTGGACATCCTTATTGACGATGAAACACAGAAATTGCATCGGAATTAAATACAAAAGGCACAATGCCGACTTAAGTACAAGAAGACTGACTCTTCCTACTGTCAATGCTTTGAACCATTCCTGTGACACTAGTTTTGGATTTCGATGCTTCACTTCAGGTTAACTGTATCCCTCAGACCTTCTTATTGACAATGAAACACAGATATTGCATCGGAATTAAATACAAAAGGCACAATGCCGACTTAAGTACAAGAAGACTGACTCTTCTTACCGTCTATGTATTGAACCGTTCCTGTGACACTAGTTATAGATTCCGATGCTTCACTTCAGGTATACTGTATCCCTCTGACCTTATTGCCGATGAAACACAGAAATTGCATCGGAATTAAATACAAAAGGCCCAATGCCGACTTAAGAACAAGAAGACTGACTCTTCTTACTGACTATGTTTTGAACCATTCCTGTGACACTAGTTATAGATTCCGATGCTTCACTTCAGGTTTACTGTATCCCTCTGACCTTCTCATTGAGTATGAAACACAGAAATTGCATCGGAATTAAATACAAAAGGCAGAATGCCGACTTAAGTACAAGAAGACTGACCCTTCTTACTGTCTATGTTTTGAACCATTCCTGTGACACTAGTTATAGATTCCGATGCTTCACTTCAGGTTAACTGTATCCCTCAGACCTTCTTATTGACGATGAAACACTGAAATTGCATCGGAATTAAATACAAAAGGCACAATTCCGACTGAAGTACAAGAAGAATGACTCATCTTACTGACTATGTTTTGAACCATTCCTGTGACACTAGTTATAGATTCCGATGCTTCACTTCAGGTTTACTGTATCCCTTGGACCTTCTTATTGACGATGAAATACAGAAATTGCATCAGAATTAAATAGAAAAGGCACAATGCCGACTTAAGTACAAGAAGACTGACTCTTCTTACTGTCTATGTTTTGAACCATTCCTGTGACACTAGTAATGGATTCCGATGCTTCACTCCAGGTTTACTGTATCCCTTGTACCTTAATATTGACGATGAAACACAGAAATTGAACCGGAATTAAATAGAAAAGGCACTATGCCGACTTAAGTACAAGAAGACTGACTCGTCCTACTGTCTATGTTTTGAACCATTCCAGTGACACTAGTTATAGATTACGATGCTTCACTTCAGGTTTACTGTATCCCTTGTATCTTCTTATTGATGATGAAATAGAAATTGCATCGGAATAAATACAAAAGTCACAATGCCAACTTAAGTACATGAAGACCAACCCTTCTTATTGACAATGATTTGAACCATTCCTGTGACACTAGTTATAGATTCCAATGCTTTACTTCAGGTTTACTGTATCCCTTGGACATTCTTAATGACGATGAAACACAGAAATTGCATCGGAATTTAATACAAAAGGCACAATGCATACTTAAGTACAAGAAGACTGACTCTTCTTACTGTCTATGATTTGAACCATTCGTGTGACAACAGTTATAGATTCTGATACTTCACTCCAGGTTTATTATATCTCTTGGACCTTCTTATTGACGATGAAACACAGACATTGCTTCGGAATTATATACAAAAGGCACAATGCCGACTTAAGTACAAGAAGACTGACTCTTCCTACTGTCAATGCTTTGAACCATTCCTGTGACACTAGTATTGGATTCCGATGCTTCACTTCAGGTTAACTGTATCCCTCAGACCTTCTTATTGACAATGAAACACAGATATTGGATCGGAATTAAATACAAAAGGCACAATGCCGACTTAAGTACAAGAAGACTGACTCTTCTTACCGTCTATGTATTGAACCATTCCTGTGACACTACTTATAGATTCCGATGCTTCACTTCAGGTATACTGTATCCCTCTGACCTTATTGCCGATGAAACACAGAAATTGCATCGGAATTAAATACAAAAGGCCCAATGCCGACTTAAGAACAAGAAGACTGACTCTTCTTACTGACTAATTTTGAACCATTCCTGTGACACTAGTTATTGATTCCGATGCTTCACTTCATGTTTACTGTATCCCTCTGACATTCTTATTGACTTCGAAACACAGAAATTGCATCGGAATTAAATACAAAAGCCACAATGCCGACTTCAGTACAAGAAGACTGACCCTTCTTACTGTCTATGTTTTGAACCATTCCTGTGACACTAGTTATAGATTCCGATGCTTCACTTCAGGTTTATTGTATCCCTCTGACCTTCTTATTGACGATGCAACTCAGAAATTCCATTGGAATGAAATACAAAAGACAAAATGCCTACATTAGTACACGAAGACTGACTCTTCTTACTGTCTATGTTTTGAACCATTCCTGTGACTCTAGTTATAGATTCCGATGCTTCACTCCAGGTTTACTGTATCCGTTGGACCTTCTTATTGACGATGAAACACAGAAATTTAATCGGAATTAAACAAAAAAGGCACAATGCCGACTTAAGGACAAGAAGACTGACTCTTCTTACTGACTATGCTTTGAACCATTCCTGTGACACTAGTTATAGATTCCGATGCTTCACTTCATGTTTATTGTATCCCACTGATCTTCTCATTGACGATGCAACTCAGAAATTCCATTGGAATAAAATACGAATGGCAGAATGCCAACTTTAGTACACGAAGACTGACTCTACTTACTGTCTATGTTTTGAACCATTCCTGTGACACTAGTTATAGATTACGATGCTTCACTCCAGGTTTACTGTATCCGTTGGACCTTCTTATTGACGATGAAAGACAGAAATTTAATCGGAATTAAACACAAAAGGCACAATGCCGACTTAAGGACAAGAAGACTGACTCTTCTTACAGACTTTGTTTTGAACCACTCCTGTGACACTAGTTATAGATTCCGATACTTAACTTCTGGTTTATTGTATCCCTCTGACCTTCCTATTGACGATGAAACACCGAAATTGCATCGGAATTAAATAGAAAAGGCACAATGTCGACTTAAGTACAAGAAGACTGACTCTTCTTACTGTCTATGGTTTGAACCTTTCCTGTGACACTTGTTATAGATTCCGATGCTTCACTCCAGGTTTACTGTATCCCTTGGACCTTCGTATTGACGATGAAACACAGAAATTACATCGGAATTAAATAGAAAAGGCACAATGCCGACTTAAGTACAAGAAGACTGACTCTTCTTACTGAATATGTTTTGTACCATTCCTGTGACACTAGTTATAGATTCCGATGATTCACTTCAGGGTTACTGTGTACCTTGGACCTTCATATTGACGATGAAACACAGAAATTGCATCGGAATTAAATACAAAAGGCACAATGCCGACTTAAGTACAAGAAGACTGACTCTTCCTACTGTCAATGCTTTGAACCATTCCTGTGACACTAGTTTTGGAATCCGATACTTCACTTCAGGTTAACTGTATCCCTCAGACCTTCTTATTGACAATGAAACACAGATATTGCATCGGAATTAAATACAAAACGCACAATACCGACTTAAGTACAAGATGACTGACTCTTCTTACCGTCTATGTTTTGAACCATTCCTGTGACACTAGTTATAGATTCCGATGCTTCACTTCGGGTATACTGTATCCCTCTGACCTTATTTCCGATGAAACACAGAAATTGCATCGGAATTAAATACAAAAGGCACAATGCCGACTTAAGAACCAGAAGACTGACTCTTCTTACTGACTATGTTTTGAACCATTTCTGTGACACTAGTTATAGATTCCGATGTTTCACTCCAGGTTCACTATATCCCTTGGACCTTCTTATTGACGATGAAACAACGAAATTGCATCGGAATTAACATCAAAAGGCACAATGCCGCCTTAAGGACAAGGAGACAGACTCTTCTTACTGACTATGCTTTGAACCATTCCTGTGACACTAGTTATAGATTCCGATGTTTCACTCCAGGATTACTGTATCCCTTGGAACTTCTTATTGACGACGAAGCACAGAAATTGCATCGTAATTAAATAGAAAAGGCACAATACCGAATGAAGTACAATAAGACTTACTCTTCTTACTGTCTATGTTTTGAACCATTACTGTGACACTAGTTATGGATTCCGATGCTTCACTCCAGGTTTACTGTATCCCTTGGACCTTGTTATTGACGATGAAACACAGAAATTGAATCGGAATAAAATAGAAAAGGCACAATGCCGACTTAAGTACAAGAAGACTGACTCTTCTTACTGACTATGTTTTGAACCATTCCTGTGAAACTAGTTATAGATTCCGATGCTTCACTTCAGGTTTACTGTATCCCTTGGACCATCTTATTGACGATGAAACACAGAAATTGCATCGGAATTAAATAGAAAAGCCACAATGCCTACTTAAGTACAAGAAGACTGACTCTTCTTACTGTCTATGTTTTGAACCATTCCTGTGACACTAGTTATGGATTCCGATGCATCTCTCCAGGTTTACTGTATCCCTTGGACCTTATTGTTGACGATGAAACACAGAAATTGCATCGTAATTAAATAGAAAAGGCACAATGCCGAATCAAGTACAAGAAGACTGACTCTTCTTACTGACTATGTTTTGAACCATTCCTGTGACACTAGTCATAGATTCCGATGCTTCACTTCAGGTTTACTGTATCCCTTGGACCTTCTTATTGACGATGAAACACAGAAATTGCATCGGAATTAAATAGAAAAGGCACAATGCCGACTTAAGTACAAGAAGACTGACTCTTCTTACTGTCTATGCTTTGAACCATTCCTGTGACACTAGTTATGGATTCCGATGCTTCACTCCAGGTTTACTGTATCCCTTGGACCTTGTTATTGACGATTAAACACAGAAATTGTATCGCAATAAAGTAGAAAAGGCACAATGCCGACTTAAGTACAAGAAGACTGACTCTTCTTACTGACTATGTTTTGAACCATTCCTGTGACACTAGTTATAGATTCCGATACTTCACTTCAGGTTTAATGTATCCCTTGGACCTTCTTATTGACGATGAAACACAGAAATTGCATCAGAATTAAATACAAAAGGCACAATGCCGACTTAAGTACAAGAAGACTGTCTCTTCATACTGTCTATGTTTTGAACCATTCCTGTGACACTAGTTATGGATTCCGATGCTTCACTCCAGGTTTACTGTATCCCTTGGACCTTATTATTGACGATGAAACACAGAAATTGAATCGGAATTAAATAGAAAAGGCACAATGCCGACTTAAGTACATGAAGACTGACTCTTCCTACTGTCTATGTTTTGAACCATTCCAGTGACATTAGTTATAGATTCCGATGCTTCACTTTAGGTTTACTGTATCCCTTGTACCTTCTTATTCACTATGAAACACAGAAAATGCATCGGAATAAATACAAAAGGCACAATGCGAACTTAAGTATATGAAGACCGACTCTTCTTATTGACATTGATTTGAACCAATCCTGTGACACCAGTTATAGATTCCGATGCTTCACTTCAGGTTTATTGTATCCCACTGACCTTGTCATTGACGATGCAACTCAGAAATTCCATTGGAATAAAATACAAAAGGCAAAATGCCAACTTTAGTACACGAAGACTGACTCTACTTACTGTCTATGTTTTGAACCATTCCTGTGACACTACTTATAGATTCCGATGCTTCACTCCAGGTTTACTGTATCCGTTGGACCTTCTTATTGACGATGAAACACAGAAATTTAATCGGAATTAAACACAAAAGGCACAATGCCGACTTAAGGACAAGAAGACTGACCCTTCTTACTGACTTTGTTTTGAACCACTCCTGTGACACTAGTTATAGATTCCGATACTTCACTTCAGGTTAATTGTATCCCTCTGTCCTTCCTATTGACGATGAAACACCGAAATTGCATCGGAATTAAATAGAAAAGGCACAATGTCGACTTAAGTACAAGAAGACTGACTCTTCTTACAGTCTATGTTTTGAACCTTTCCTGTGACACTAGTTATAGATTCCGATGCTTCACTCCAGGTTTACTGTATCCCTTGGACCTTCTTATTGACGATGAAACACAGAAATTACATCGGAATTAAATAGAAAAGTACAATGCCGACTTAAGGGCAAGAAGACTGACTCTTCTTAATGAATTTGTTTTGAACCATTCCTGTGACACTAGTTATAGATTCCGATGATTCACTTCAGGGTTACTATGTACCTTGGACCTTCTTATTGACGATGAAACACAGAAATTGCATCGGAATTAAATACAAAAGGCACAATGCCGACTTATGTACAAGAAGACTGACTCTTCTTAGTGTCTATGTTTTGAACCATTAATGTGACACTAGTAATGGATTCCGATGCTTCACTCCAGGTTTACTGTATCCCTTGGACCTTAATATTGACGATGAAACACAGAAATTGAATCGGAATTAAATACAAAAGGCACAATGCCTACTTAAGTACACGAGGACTGACTCTTCCTACTGTCAATGTTTTCAACCATTCCTGTGACACTAGTTTAGGATTTCGATGCTTCACTTCAGGTTAACTGTATCCCTTAGACCTTCTTATTGACAATGAAACACAGATATTGCATCGGAATTAAATACAAAAGGCACAATGCCGACTTAAGTACAAGAAGACTGACTCTTTTTACCGTCTATGTTTTGAACCATTCCTGTGACACTAGTTATAGATTCCGATGCTTCACTTCAGGTTTACTGTATCCCTCTGACCTTATTGCCGATGAAACACAGAAATTGCATCGGAATTAAATACAAAACGCAGAATGCCGACTTAAGTACAAGAAGACTGACCCTTCTTACTGTCTATGTTTTGAACCATTCCTGTGACACTAGTTATAGATTCCGATGCTTCACTCCAGGTTTACTGTATCCCTTGGACTTTCTTATTGACGATGAAACAGAGAAATTGCATCGGAATTAAATAGAAAAGCTACAATGCCGACTTAAGTACAAGAAGACTGACTCTTCTTACTGAATATGTTTTGAACCATTCCTGTGACACTAGTTATAGATTCCGATGCTTCACTTCAGGGTTACTGTATACATTGGACATCCTTATTGACGATGAAACACAGAAATTGCATCGGAATTAAATACAAAAGGCACAATGCCGACTTAAGTACAAGAAGACTGACTCTTCCTACTGTCAATGCTTTGAACCATTCCTGTGACACTAGTTTTGGATTTCGATGCTTCACTTCAGGTTAACTGTATCCCTCAGACCTTCTTATTGACAATGAAACACAGATATTGCATCGGAATTAAATACAAAAGGCACAATGCCGACTTAAGTACAAGAGGACTGACTCTTCTTACCGTCTATGTATTGAACCGTTCCTGTGACACTAGTTATAGATTCCGATGCTTCACTTCAGGTATACTGTATCCCTCTGACCTTATTGCCGATGAAACACAGAAATTGCATCGGAATTAAATACAAAAGGCCCAATGCCGACTTAAGAACAAGAAGACTGACTCTTCTTACTGACTATGTTTTGATCCATTCCTGTGACACTAGTTATAGATTCCGATGCTTCACTTCAGGTTTACTGTATCCCTCTGACCTTCTTATTGAGTATGAAACACAGAAATTGCATCGGAATTAAATACAAAAGGCAGAATGCCGACTTAAGTACAAGAAGACTGACCCTTCTTACTGTCTATGTTTTGAACCATTCCTGTGACACTAGTTATAGATTCCGATGCTTCACTTCAGGTTAACTGTATCCCTCAGACCTTCTTATTGACGATGAAACACTGAAATTGCATCGGAATTAAATACAAAAGGCACAATTCCGACTGAAGTACAAGAAGAATGACTCTTCTTACTGACTATGTTTTGAACCATTCCTGTGACACTAGTTATAGATTCCGATGCTTCACTTCAGGTTTACTGTATCCCTTGGACCTTCTTATTGACGATGAAATACAGAAATTGCATCGGAATTAAATAGAAAAGGCACAATGCCGACTTAAGTACAAGAAGACTGACTCTTCTTACTGTCTATGTTTTGAACCATTCCTGTGACACTAGTAATGGATTCCGATGCTTCACTCCAGGTTTACTGTATCCCTTGTACCTTAATATTGACGATGAAACACAGAAATTGAACCGGAATTAAATAGAAAAGGCACTATGCCGACTTAAGTACAAGAAGACTGACTCGTCCTACTGTCTATGTTTTGAACCATTCCAGTGACACTAGTTATAGATTACGATGCTTCACTTCAGGTTTACTGTATCCCTTGTATCTTCTTATTGATGATGAAATAGAAATTGCATCGGAATAAATACAAAAGTCACAATGCCAACTTAAGTACATGAAGACCAACCCTTCTTATTGACAATGATTTGAACCATTCCTGTGACACTAGTTATAGATTCCAATGCTTTACTTCAGGTTTACTGTATCCCTTGGACATTCTTAATGACGATGAAACACAGAAATTGCATCGGAATTTAATACAAAAGGCACAATGCATACTTAAGTACAAGAAGACTGACTCTTCTTACTGTCTATGATTTGAACCATTCGTGTGACAATAGTTATAGATTCTGATACTTCACTCCAGGTTTATTATATCCCTTGGACCTTCTTATTGACGATGAAACACAGAAATTGCTTCGGAATTATATACAAAAGGCACAATGCCGACTTAAGTACAAGAAGACTGACTCTTCCTACTGTCAATGCTTTGAACCATTCCTGTGACACTAGTATTGGATTCCGATGCTTCACTTCAGGTTAACTGTATCCCTCAGACCTTCTTATTGACAATGAAACACAGATATTGGATCGGAATTAAATACAAAAGGCACAATGCCGACTTAAGTACAAGAAGACTGACTCTTCTTACCGTCTATGTATTGAACCATTCCTGTGACACTACTTATAGATTCCGATGCTTCACTTCAGGTATACTGTATCCCTCTGACCTTATTGCCGATGAAACACAGAAATTGCATCGGAATTAAATACAAAAGGCCCAATGCCGACTTAAGAACAAGAAGACTGACTCTTCTTACTGACTAATTTTGAACCATTCCTGTGACACTAGTTATTGATTCCGATGCTTCACTTCATGTTTACTGTATCCCTCTGACATTCTTATTGACTTCGAAACACAGAAATTGCATCGGAATTAAATACAAAAGCCACAATGCCGACTTCAGTACAAGAAGACTGACCCTTCGTACTGTCTATGTTTTGAACCATTCCTGTGACACTAGTTATAGATTCCGATGCTTCACTTCAGGTTTATTGTATCCCTCTGACCTTCTTATTGACGATGCGACTCAGAAATTCCATTGGAATGAAATACAAAAGACAAAATGCCTACTTTAGTACACGAAGACTGACTCTTCTTACTGTCTATGTTTTGAACCATTCCTGTGACTCTAGTTATAGATTCCGATGCTTCACTCCAGGTTTACTGTATCCGTTGGACCTTCTTATTGACGATGAAACACAGAAATTTAATCGGAATTAAACAAAAAAGGCACAATGCCGACTTAAGGACAAGAAGACTGACTCTTCTTACTGACTATGCTTTGAACCATTCCTGTGACACTAGTTATAGATTCCGATGCTTCACTTCATGTTTATTGTATCCCACTGATCTTCTCATTGACGATGGAACTCAGAAATTCCATTGGAATAAAATACGAATGGCAGAATGCCAACTTTAGTACACGAAGACTGACTCTACTTACTGTCTATGTTTTGAACCATTCCTGTGACACTAGTTATAGATTACGATGCTTCACTCCAGGTTTACTGTATCCGTTGGACCTTCTTATTGACGATGAAACACAGAAATTTAATCGGAATTAAACACAAAAGGCACAATGCCGACTTAAGGACAAGAAGACTGACTCTTCTTACAGACTTTGTTTTGAACCACTCCTGTGACACTAGTTATAGATTCCGATACTTAACTTCTGGTTTATTGTATCCCTCTGACCTTCCTATTGACGATGAAACACCGAAATTGCATCGGAATTAAATAGAAAAGGCACAATGTCGACTTAAGTACAAGAAGACTGACTCTTCTTACTGTCTATGGTTTGAACCTTTCCTGTGACACTTGTTATAGATTCCGATGCTTCACTCCAGGTTTACTGTATCCCTTGGACCTTCGTATTGACGATGAAACACAGAAATTACATCGGAATTAAATAGAAAAGGCACAATGCCGACTTAAGTACAAGAAGACTGACTCTTCTTACTGAATATGTTTTGTACCATTCCTGTGACACTAGTTATAGATTCCGATGATTCACTTCAGGGTTACTGTGTACCTTGGACCTTCTTATTGACGATGAAACACAGAAATTGCATCGGAATTATATACAAAAGGCACAATGCCGACTTAAGTACAAGAAGACTGACTCTTCCTACTGTCAATGCTTTGAACCATTCCTGTGACACTAGTTTTGGAATCCGATGCTTCACTTCAGGTTAACTGTATCCCTCAGACCTTCTTATTGACAATGAAACACAGATATTGCATCGGAATTAAATACAAAAGGCACAATGCCGACTTAAGTACAAGATGACTGACTCTTCTTACCGTCTATGTTTTGAACCATTCCTGTGACACTAGTTATAGATTCCGATGCTTCACTTCGGGTATACTGTATCCCTCTGACCTTATTTCCGATGAAACACAGAAATTGCATCGGAATTAAATACAAAAGGCACAATGCCGACTTAAGAACCAGAAGACTGACTCTTCTTACTGACTATGTTTTGAACCATTTCTGTGACACTAGTTATAGATTCCGATGCTTCACTCCAGGTTCACTATATCCCTTGGACCTTCTTATTGACGAAGAAACAACGAAATTGCATCGGAATTAACATCAAAAGGCACAATGCCGCCTTAAGGACAAGGAGACAGACTCTTCTTACTGACTATGCTTTGAACCATTCCTGTTACACTAGTTATAGATTCCGATGTTTCACTCCAGGATTACTGTATCCCTTGGACCTTCTTATTGACGACGAAGCACAGAAATTGCATCGTAATTAAATAGAAAAGGCACAATACCGAATGAAGTACAAGAAGACTGACTCTTCTTACTGTGTATGTTTTGAAACATTACTGTGACACTAGTTATGGATTCCGATGCTTCACTCCAGGTTTACTGTATCCCTTGGACCTTGTTATTGACGATGAAACACAGAAATTGAATCGGAATAAAATAGAAGAGGCACAATGCCGACTTAAGTACAAGAAGACTGACTCTTCTTACTGACTATGTTTTGAACCATTCCTGTGAAACTAGTTATAGATTCCGATGCTTCACTTCAGGTTTACTGTATCCCTTGGACCATCTTATTGACGATGAAACACAGAAATTGCATCGGAATTAAATAGAAAAGCCCCAATGCCTACTTAAGTACAAGAAGACTGACTCTTCTTACTGTCTATGTTTTGAACCATTCCTGTGACACTAGTTATGGATTCCGATGCATCTCTCCAGGTTTACTGTATCCCTTGGACCTTATTGTTGACGATGAAACACAGAAATTGCATCGTAATTAAATAGAAAAGGCACAATGCCGAATCAAGTACAAGAAGACTGACTCTTCTTACTGACTATGTTTTGAACCATTCCTGTGACACTAGTCATAGATTCCGATGCTTCACTTCAGGTTTACTGTATCCCTTGGACCTTCTTATTGACGATGAAACACAGAAATTGCATCGGAATTAAATAGAAAAGGCACAATGCCGACTTAAGTACAAGAAGACTGACTCTTCTTACTGTCTATGCTTTGAACCATTCCTGTGACACTAGTTATGGATTCCGATGCTTCACTCCAGGTTTACTGTATCCCTTGGACCTTGTTATTGACGATTAAACACAGAAATTGTATCGCAATAAAGTAGAAAAGGCACAATGCCGACTTAAGTACAAGAAGACTGACTCTTCTTACTGACTATGTTTTGAACCATTCCTGTGACACTAGTTATAGATTCCGATGCTTCACTTCAGGTTTAATGTATCCCTTGGACCTTCTTATTGACGATGAAACACAGAAATTGCATCAGAATTAAATACAAAAGGCACAATGCCGACTTAAGTACAAGAAGACTGTCTCTTCATACTGTCTATGTTTTGAACCATTCCTGTGACACTAGTTATGGATTCCGATGCTTCACTCCAGGTTTACTGTATCCCTTGGACCTTATTATTGACGATGAAACACAGAAATTGAATCGGAATTAAATAGAAAAGGCACAATGCCGACTTAAGTACATGAAGACTGACTCTTCCTACTGTCTATGTTTTGAACCATTCCAGTGACATTAGTTATAGATTCCGATGCTTCACTTCAGGTTTACTGTATCCCTTGTACCTTCTTATTCACTATGAAACACAGAAAATGCATCGGAATAAATACAAAAGGCACAATGCGAACTTAAGTACATGAAGACCGACTCTTCTTATTGACAATGATTTGAACCAATCCTGTGACACCAGTTATAGATTCCCATGCTTCACTTCAGGTTACTGTTTCCCTTGGACCTTCTTATTGACGATGAAACACAGAAATTGCATCGGAATTAAATACAAAAGGCACAATGCCGACTTAAGTACAAGAAGACTGACTCTTCTTACTGTCTATGCTTTGATTCGTTTCTGTGACACTAGTTATAGATTCCGATGCTTCACTCCAGGTTTACTATATCCCTTGGACATTCGTATTGACGATGAAACAAAGAAATTGCATCGGAATTAAATACAAAAGGCACAATGCCGACTTAAGTACAAGAAGACTGACACTTCTTACTGACTTTGTTTTGAACCATTCCTGTGACACTAGTTATAGATTCCGATGCTTCACTTCAGGTTTATTGTATCCCTCTGACCTTCTTACTGACGATGAAACTCAGAAATTCCATCGGAATTAAATACAAATGGCACAATGCCGACTTAAGTACAAGAAGACTGTTTCTTCTAACTGTCTATGTTTTGAACCATTCCTGTGACACTAGTTATAGATTCCGATGCTACACTCCAGGTTTACTATATCCCTTGGACCTTCTTATTGACGATGAAACAAAGAAATTGCACGGAATTAAATAAAAAAGGCACAATGCCGCCTTAAGGACAAGGAGACTGACTCTTCTTACTGACTATGCTTTGAACCATTCCTGTGACACTAGTTATAGATTCCGATGCTTCACTTCAGGTTTATTGTATCCCACTGACCTTCTCATTGACGATGCAACTCAGAAATTCCATTGGAATAAAATACAAAAGGCAGAATGCCAACTTTAGTACACGAAGACTGACTCTACTTACTATCTATGTTTTGAACCGTTCCTGTGACACTAGTTATAGATTCCGATGCTTCACTCCAGGTTTACTGTATCCGTTGGACCTTCTTATTGACGATGAAACACAGAAATTTAATCGGAATTAAACACAAAAGGCACAATGCCGACTTAAGGACAAGAAGACTGACTCTTCTTACTGACTTTGTTTTAACCACTCCTGTGACACTAGTTATAGATTCCGATACTTCACTTCTGGTTTATTGTATCCCTCTGACCTTCCTATTGACGATGAAACACCGAAATTGCATCGGAATTAAATAAAAAAGGCACAATGTCGACTTAAGTACAAGAAGACTGACTCTTCTTACTGTCTATGGTTTGAACCTTCCCTGTGACACTAGTTATACATTCCGATGCTTCACTCCAGGTTTACTGTATCCCTTGGACCTTCGTATTGCCGATGAAACACAGAAATTACATCGGAATTAAATAGAAAAGGCACAATGCCGACTTAAGTACAAGAGGACTGACTCTTCTTACTGAATATGTTTTGAACCATTCCTGTGACACTAGTTATAGATTCCGATAATTCACTTCAGGGTTACTGTGTACCTTGGACCTTCTTATTGACGATGAAACACAGAAATTGCATCGGAATTAAATACAAAAGGCACAATGCCGACTTAAGTACAAGAAGACTGACTCTTCCTACTGTCAATGCTTTGAACCATTCCTGTGACACTAGTTTTGGAATCCGATGCTTCACTTCAGGTTAACTGTATCCCTCAGACCATCTTATTGACAATGAAACACAGATATTGCATCGGAATTAAATACAAAAGGCACAATACCGACTTAAGTACAAGAAGACTGACTCTTCTTACCGTCTATGTTTTGAACCATTCCTGTGACTCTAGTTATGGATTCCGATGCTTCACTTCGGGTATACTGTATCCCTCTGACCTTATTTCCGATGAAACACAGAAATTGCATCGGAATTAAATACAAAAGGCACAATGCCGACTTAAACACCAGAAGACTGACTCTTCTTACTGACTATGTTTTGAACCATTTCTGTGACACTAGTAATAGATTCCGATGCTTCACTCCAGGTTTACTATATCCCTTGGACCTTCTTATTGACGATGAAACAACGAAATTGCATCGGAATTAACATCAAAAGGCACAATGCCGCCTTAAGGACAAGGAGACAGACTCTTCTTACTGACTATGCTTTGAACCATTCCTGTGACACTAGTTATAGATTCCGATGTTTCACTCCAGGATTACTGTATCCCTTGGACCTTCTTATTGACGACGAAGCACAGAAATTGCATCGTAATTAAATAGAAAAGGCACAATACCGAATGAAGTACAAGAAGACTGACTCTTCTTACTGTCTATGTTTTGAACCATTCCTGTGACACTAGTTATGGATTCCGATGCTTCACTCCAGGTTTACTGTATCCCTTGGACCTTGTTATTGACGATGAAACACAGAAATTGAATTGGAATAAAATAGAAAAGGCACAATGCCGACTTAAGTACAAGAAGACTGACTCTTCTTACTGACTATGTTTTGAACCAATCCTGTGACACTAGTTATAGATTCCGATGCTTCACTTCAGATTTACTGTATCCCTTGGACCTTCTTATTGACGATGAAACACAGAAATTGCTTCGGAATTAAATAGAAAAGCCACAATGCCTACTTAAGTACAAGAAGACTGACTCTTCTTACTGTCTATGTTTTGAACCATTCCTGTGACACTAGCTATGGATTCCGATGCATCTCTCCAGGTTTACTGTATCCCTTGGACCTTATTGTTGACGATGAAACACAGAAATTGCATCGTAATTTAATAGAAAAGGCACAATGCCGAATCAAGTACAAGAAGACTGACTCTTCTTACTGACTATGTTTTGAACCATTCCTGTGACACTAGTCATAGATTCCGATGCTTCACTTTAGGTTTACTGTATCCCTTGGACCTTCTTATTGACGATGAAACACAGAAATTGCATCGGAATTAAATAGAAAAGGTACAATGCCGACTTAAGTACATGAAGACTGACTCTTCTTACTGTCTATGTTTTGAACCATTCCATTGACACTACTTGTAGATTCCGATACTTCACTTCAGGTTTATTGTATCCCTCTGACCTTCCTATTGACGATGAAACACAGAAATTGCATCGGAATTAAATAGAAAAGACACAATGTCGACTTAAATACAAGATGACTGACTCTTCTTACTGTCTATGTTTTGAACCTTTCCTGTGACACAAGTTATAGATTCCGATGCTTCACTCCAGGTTTACTGTATCCCTTAGACCTTCTTATTGACGATGAAACACAGATATTGCATCGGAATTTAATAGAAAAGGCACAATGCCGACTTAAGTACAAGAAGACTGACTCTTCCTACTGATTATGTTTTGAACCATTCCTGTGACACTAGTTATAGATTCCTATGCTTCACTTCAGGGTGACTGTATACCTTGGACCTTCTAATTGACGATGAAACACAGAAATTGCATCGGAATTAAATACAAAAGGCACAAAACCGACTTAAGTACAAGAAGACTGACTCTTCTTACTGTCTATGTTTTGAACCATTCCTGTGACACTAGTTATAGATTCCGATGCTTCACTTCAGGTTTACTGTATCCCTCTGACCTTCTTATTGACTATGAAACACAGAAATTGCATCGGAATTAAATACAAAAGCCTCAATGCCGACTTAAGTACAAGAAGACTGACCCTTCTTACTGTCTATGTTTTGAACCAATCCTGTGACACTAGTTATTGATTTCAATGCTTCACTTCAGGTTTACTGTTTCCCTTGGACCTTCTTATTGACGATGAAACACAGGAATTGCATCGGAATTAAATACAAAAGGCACAATGCCGACTTAAGTACAAGAAGACTGACTCTTCTTACTGTCTATGTTTTAAATCATTTCTGTGACACTAGTTATAGATTCCGATGCTTCACTCCAGGTTTACTATATCCCTTGGACATTCTTATTGACGATGAAACAAAGAAATTGCATCGTAATTAAATACAAAAGGCTCAACCCCGACTTAACTACAAGAAGACTGACACTTCCTACTGACTATGCTTTGAATCATTCCTGTGACACTAGTTATAGATTCCGATGCTTTACTTCAGGTTTATTGTATACCTTGGACCTTCTTATTGACGATGAAACACAGAAATCGCATCGGAATTAAATACAAAAGGCACAAAGCCGACTTAAGTACAAGAAGACTGACTCTTCCTACTGTCCATGTTTTGAACCATTCCTGTGACACTAGTTGTGGATTCCGATGCTTCACTTCAGGTTTACTGTATCCCACTGACCTTCTTATTGATGATGAAACACAGAAATTGCATCGGAATTAAATACAAATGGCACAATGCCGACTTAAGGACAAGAAGACTGACTCCTCTTACTGACTATGTTTTGAACCATTCCTGTGACACTAGCAATAGATTCCGATGCTTCACTTTGGGTTTACTGTATCCCTCTGACCTTCTTATTGACGATGAAACACAGAAATTGCATCGGAATTAAATAGAAAAGGCACAATGTCGACTTAAGTACAAGAAGACTGACTCTTCCTACTGACTATGTTTTGAACCATTCCTGTGACACTAGTTATAGATTCCTATGCTTCACTTCAGGGTTACTGTATATCTTGGACCTTCTTATTGACGATGAAACACAGAAAATGCATCGGAATTAAATACAAAAGGCACAATGCCGACTTAAGTACAAGAAGACTGACTCTTCCTACTGTCAATGTTTTGAACCATTCCTGTGACACTAGTTTTGGATTCCGATGCTTCACTTCAGGTTAACTGTATCCCTTAGACCATCTTATTGACAATGAAACACAGAAATTGCATCGGAATTAAATACAAAAGGCACAATGCCGACTTAAGTACAAGAAGACTGACTCTTCTTACTGTCTATGTTTTGAACCATTCCTGTGACACTAGTTATAGTTTCCGATGCTTCACTTCAGGTTTACTGTATCCCTCTGACCTTATTACCGATGAAACACAGATATTGCATCGGAATTAAATACAAAAGGCACAATGCCGACTTAAGGACAAGAAGACTGACTCTTCTTACTGACTATGTTTTGAACCATTCCTGTGACACTAGTTATAGATTCCGATGCTTCACTTCAGGTTTACTGTATCCCTCTGACCTTCTTATCGACTATGAAACACAGAAAATGCATCGGAATTAAATACAAAAGCCACAATGCCGACATAAGTACAAGAAGACTGACCCTTCTTACTGTCTATGTTTTGAACCATTCCTGTGACACCAGTTATAGATTCCGATGCTTCACTACAGATTTACTGTTTCCCTTGGACCTTCTTATTGGCGATGAAACACAGAAATTGCATCGGAATTAAATACAAAAGGCACAATGCCGACTTAAGTACAAGAAGACTGACTCTTCCTACTGTCTATGTTTTGAACCATTTCTGTGACACTAGTTACATAGTTCAATGCTTCACTTCAGGTTTTCTGTATCCCTTGGACCTTCTTATTGACAATGAATCACAGAAATTGCATCGGAATGAAATACAAAAGGCACAATACCGACTTACGTACAAAAAGACTGACTCTTCATACTGACTATGTTTTGAACCATTCCTGTGACACTAGTTATAGATTCCGATGATTCACTCCAGGTTTACTGTATCCCTTGGACATTCTTATAAGCAATGAAACTCAGAAATTGCATCGGAATTGAATACAAAAGGCACAATGCCGACTTAAGTGCAAGAAGACTAACTATTCTTACTGTCTATATTTTCAACCATTCCTGTGACACTAGTTACAGATTCCGATGCTTCACTCCAGGTATACTGTATCCCTTGGACCTTCTTATTGACGATGAAACACAGAAATTGCATCGGAATTAAATAGAAAAGGCACAATGCCGACTTAAGTACAACAAGACTGACTCTTCATACTGACTATGTTTTGAACCATTCCTGTGACACTAGTTATAGATTCCGATGCTTCACTTCGGGTTTGCTATATCCCTTGGACCTTCTTATTGACGATGAAACACAGAAATTGCATCGGAATTAAATACAAAAGGCAAAATGCCGACTTATGTAACCGAAGACTGACTCTTCTTACTGCCTATGTTTTGAACAATTCCTGTGACACTAGTTATAGATTCCGATGCTTCACTCCAGGTTTACTGTATTCCTTGGACCTCCTTATTGACGATGAAACACAGAAATTGCTTCGGAATTAAATACAAAAGGCACAATGCCGACTTAAGTACAAGAAGACTGACTCTTCTTATTGACTATGTTTTCAACCATTCCTGTGACACTAGTTATAGATTCCGATGCTTCACTTCAGGTTTACTGTCTCCCTTGGACCTTCGTATTGACGATGAAACACAGAAATTGCATAGGAAATAAATAGATAAGGCACAATGCCGACTTAAGTACAAGAAGACTGACTCTTCATACTGATTATAGTTTGAACCATTCCTGTGACACTAGTTATAGATTCCGATACTTTACTTCAGGTTTATTGTATCCCTCTGACCTTCCTATTGACGATGAAACACAGAAATTGCATCGGAATTAAATAGAAAAGGCACAATGCCGACTTAAGTACAAGCAGACTGACTCTTCTTACTATGCTTTGAACCTTTCCTGTGACACTAGTTATAGTTTCCGATGCTTCACTCCAGGTTTACTGTATCCGATGGACCTTCTTATTGACGATGAAACACAGAAATTTCATCGGAATTAAACAAAAAAGGCACAATGCTGACTTAAGTACAAGAAGACTGACTCTTCTTACTGACTTTGTTTTGAACCACTCCTGTGACACTAGTTATAGATTCCGATACTTCACTTCAGGTTTATTGTATCCCTCTGACCTTCCTATTGACGATGAAACACAGAAATTGCATCGGAATTAAATAGAAAAGGCACAATGTCGACTTAAGTACAAGAAGACTGACTCTTCTTACTGTCAATGGTTTGAACCTTTCCTGTGACACTAGTTATAGATTCCGATGCTTCACTCCAGGTTTACTGTATCCCTTGGACCTTCTTATTGACGATGAAACACAGAAATTGCATCGGAATTAAATAGAAAAGGCACAATGCCGACTTAAGTACAAGAAGACTGACTCTTCTTAATGACTATGCTTTGAACCATTCCTGTGACACTAGTTATAGATTCCGATGCTACACATCAGGGTTACTGTATACCTTGGACCTTCTTTTTGACGATGAAACACAGATATTGCATCGGAATTTAATAGAAAAGGCACAAAGCCGACTTAAGTACAAGAAGACTGACTCTTCTTACTGTCTATGTTTTGAACCATTCCTGTGACACTAGTTATAGATTCCGATGCTTCACTTCAGGTTTACTGTATCCCTCTGACCTTATTGCCGATGAAACACAGAAATTGCATCGGAATTAAATACAAAAGGCACAATGCCGACTTAAGAACAAGAGGACTGACTCTTCGTAGTGACTATGTTTTGAACCATTCCTCTGACACTAGTTATAGATTCCGATGTTTCACTTCAGGTTTACTGTATCCCTCTGACCTTCTTATTGACTATGAAACACAGAAATTGCATCGGAATTAAATACAAAAGCCACAATGCCGACTTAAGTACAAGAAGACTGACCCTTCTTACTGTCTATGTTTTGAACCAATCCTGTGACACTAGTTATAGATTTCGATGCTTCACTTCATGTTTACTGTTTCCCTTGGACCTTCTTATTGACGATGAAACACAGAAATTGCATCGGAATTAAATACAAAAGGCACAATGCCGACTTAAGTACAAGAAGACTGACTCTTCTTACTGTCTATGTTTTGAATCATTTCTGTGACACTAGTTATAGATTCCGATGCTTCACTCCAGGTTTACTATATCCCTTGGACATTCTTATTGACGATGAAACAAAGAAATTGCATCGGAATTAAATACAAAAGGCACAATCCCGACTTAAGTACAAGAAGACTGACACTTCTTACTGACTATGCTTTGAATCATTCCTGTGACACTAGTTATAGATTCCGATGCTTTACTTCAGGTTTACTGTATACCTTGGACGTTCTTATTCACGATTAAACACAGAAATCGCATCGGAATTAAATACAAAATGCACAATGCCGACTTAAGTACAAGAAGACTGACTCTTCCTACTGTCTATGTTTTGAACCATTCCTGTGACACTAGTGGTGGATTCCGATGCTTCACTTCAGGTTTACTGTATCCCTCTGACCTTCTTATTGACGATGAACACAGAAATTGCATCGGAATTAAATACAAATGGCACAATGCCGACTTAAGGACAAGAAGACTGACTCTTCTTACTGACTATGTTTTGAACCATTCCAGTGACAATAGCAATAGATTCCGATGCTTCACTATGGGTTTACTGTATCCCTCTGACCTTCTTATTGACGATGGAACACAGATATTGCATTGGATTTAAATACAAAAGGCATAATGCCGACTTAAGTACATGAAGACTGACTCTTCTTACTGTCTATGTTTTGAACCATTCCATTGACACTACTTGTAGATTCCGATACTTCACTTCAGGTTTATTGTATCCCTCTGACCTTCGTATTGACAATGAAACACAGAAATTGCATCGGAATTAAACACAAAAGGCACAATGCCGACTTAAGTACAAGAAGACTGACACTTCTTACTGACTATGCTTTGAACCATTCCGGTGACACTAGTTATAGATTCCGATGCTTCACTTCAGGTTTACTGTATCCCTTGGACCTTCTTATTTACGATGAAACACAGAAATTGCATCGGAATTAAATAGAAAAGGCACAATGCCGACTTAAGTACAAGAAGACTGACTCTTCTTACTGTCTATGTTTTGAACCATTCCTACGACACTAGCTATGGATTCCGATGCTTCACTCCAGGTTTACTGTATCCCTCAGACCTTCGTATTGACAATGAAACACAGAAATTGCATCGGAATTAAATACAAAAGGCAGAATGCCGACTTAAGTACAAGAAGACTGACTCTTCCTACTGTCAATGTTTTGAACCATTCCTGTGACACTAGTTTTGGATTCCGATGCTTCACTTCAGGTTAACTGTATCCCTCAGACCTTCTTATTGACAATGAAACACAGAAATTGCATCGGAATTAAATACAAAAGGCACAATGCCGACTTAAGTACAAGAAGACTGACTCTTCCTACTGTCTATGTTTTGAACCATTCCTGTGACACTAGTTATAGATTCCGATGCATCACTTCAGGTTTACTGTATCCCTCTGACCTTATTGCCGATGAAACACAGATATTGCATCGGAATTAAATACAAAAGGCACAATGCCGACTTAAGGACAGGAAGACTGACTCTTCTTACTGACTATGTTTTGAACCATTCCTGTGACACTAGTTATAGATTCCGATGCTTCACTTCAGGTTTACTATATCCCTTGGACCTTCTTATTGACGATGAAACACAGAAATTGCATCGGAATTAAATACAAAAGGCAAAATGCCGACTTATGTACACGAAGACTCACTCTTCTTACTGCCTATGTTTTGAACAATTCCTGTGACACTAGTTATAGATTCCGATGCTTCACTCCAGGTTTACTGTATCCCTTGGACCTCCTTATTGACGATGAAACACAGAAATTGCATCGGAATTAAATAGAAAAGGCACAATGCCGACTTAAGTACAAGAAGACTGACTCTTCTTAGTAACTTTGCTTTGAACCATTCCTTTGACACTAGTTATAGATTCCGATGCTTCACTTCAGGTTTACTGTATACCTTGGACCTTCTTATTGACGATGAAACATAGAAATTGCATCGGAATTAAATAGAAAAGGCACAATGCCGACTTAAGTACAAGAAGACTGACTCTTCTTACTGATTATAGTTTGATTCATTCCTCTGACACTAGTTATAGATTCCGATACTTTACTTCAGTTTTACTGTGTACCTTGGACCTTCTTATTGACAATGAAACACAGAAATTGCATCGGAATTAAATACAAAAGGTGCAATGCCGACTTAAGTACAAGCAGACTGTCTCTTCTTACTATGTTTTGAACCATTCCTGTGACACTAGTTATAGTTTCCGATGCTTCACTCCAGGTTTACTGTATCCGATCGACCTTCTTATTGACGATGAAACACAGAAATTTCATCGGAATTAAACAAAAAAGGCACAATGCTGACTTAAGTACAAGAAGACTGACTCTTCTTACTGACTTTGTTTTGAACCACTCCTGTGACACTAGTTATAGATTCCGATACTTCACTTCAGGTTTATTGTATCCCTCTGACCTTCCTATTGACGATGAAACACAGAAATTGCATCGGAATTAAATAGAAAAGGCACAATTTCGACTTAATTACAAGAAGACTGACTCTTCTTACTGTCAATGGTTTGAACCTTTCCTGTGACACTAGTTATAGATTCCGATGCTTCACTCCAGGTTAACTGTATCCATTGGACCTTCTTATTGACGATGAAACACAGAAATTGCATCGGAATTAAATAGAAAAGGCACAATGCCGACTTAAGTACAAGAAGACTGACTCTTCTTACTGACTATGCTTTGAACCATTCCTGTGACACTAGTTATAGATTCCGATGCTTCACTTCAGGGTTACTGTATACCTTGGCCCTTCTTATTGACGATGAAACAAAGAAATTGCATCGGAATTAAATACAAAAGGCACAATGCCGACTAAAGTACAAGAAGACTGACTCTTCCTACTGCCAATGTTTTGAACAATTTTTGTGACTCTAGTTTTGGATTCCGATGCTTCACTTCAGGTTAACTGTGTCCCTCAGACCTTCTTATTGACAATGAAACACAGATTTTAAATCGGAATTAATTACAAAAGGCACAATGCCGACTTAAGTACAAGAAGACTGACTCTTCTTACCGTCTATGTTTTGAACCATTCCTGTGACACTAGTTATAGATTCCGATGCTTCACGTCAGGTATACTGTATCCCTCTGACCTTATTGCCGATGAAGCACAGAAATTGCATCGGAATTAAATACAAAAGGCCCAATGCCGACTTAAGAACAAGAAGACTGACTCTTCTTACTGACTATGTTTTGAACCATTCCTGTGACACTAGTTATAGATTCCGATGCTTCACTTCAGGTTTACTGTTTCCCTTGGACCTTCTTATTGACGATGAAACACAGAAATTGCATCGGAATTAAATACAAAAGGCACAATGCCGACTTAAGTACGAGAAAACAGACTCTTCTTACTGTCTATGTTTTGAACCATTTCTTTAACACTCGTTATAGATTCCGATGCTTCACTCCAGGTTTACTATATCCCTTGGACCTTCTTATTGACGATGAAACAAAGAAATTGCATCGGAATTAAATACAAAAGGCACAATGCCGACTTACGGACAGGAAGACTGACTCTTCTTACTGACTAGGCTTTGAACCATTCCTGTGACACTAGTTATAGATTCCGATGCTTCACTTCAGGTTTATTGTATCCCTCTGACCTTCTAATTGACGATGAAACTCAGAAATTCCATCGGAATTAAATACAAAATGCACAATGTCGACTTAAGTACAAGAAGACCGTTTCTTCTTACTGTCTATGTTTTGAAACATTCCATTGACACTAGTTATAGATTCCGATGCTTCACTCCAGGTTTACTGTATCCCTCTGACCTTCTTATTGACGATGAAACACAGATATTGCATCGGAATTAAATACAAAAGGCATAATGCCGACTTAAGTACATGAAGACTGACTCTTCTTACTGTCTATGATTTGAACCATTCCATTGACACTACTTGTAGATTCCGATACTTCACTTCAGGTTTATTGTATCCCTCTGACCTTCCTATTGACGATGAAACACAAAATTGCATCGGAATTAAATAGAAAAGGCACAATGTCGACTTAAGTACAAGACGACTGACTCTTCTTACTGTCTATGTTTTGAACCTTTCCTGTGACACTAGTTATAGATTCCGATGCATCACTCCAGGTTTACTGTATCCCTTGGACCTTCTTATTGACGATGAAACACAGATATTGCATCGGAATTAAATAGAAAAGGCACAATGCCGACTTAAGTACAAGAAGACTGACACTTCTTACTGACTATGATTTGAACCATTCCTGTGACACTAGTTATGGATTCCGATGCTTCACTTCAGGTTTATTGTATCCCTCTGACCTTCTTATTGACGATGAAACTCAGAAATTCCATCGGAATTAAATACAAAAGGCACAATGCCGACTTAAGTACAAGAAGACCGTTTCTTCTTACTGTCTATGTTTTGAACCATTCCATTGACACTAGTTATAGATTCCGATGCTTCACTCCAGGTTTACTGTATCCCTTGGACCTTCTTATTGACGATGAAACACAGAAATTGTATCGGAATAAAATAGAAAAGGCACAATGCCGACTTAAGTACAATAAGTACAGGTTAACTGTATCCCTCAGACCTTCTTATTGACAATGAAACACAGATTTTGCATCGGAATTAAATACAAAAGGCACAATGCCGACTTATGTACAAGAAGACTGAGTCTTCTTACCGTCTAGGTTTTGAACCATTCCTGTGACACTAGTTATAGATTCCGATGCTTCACTTCAGGAATACTGTATCCCTCTGACCGTATTGCCGATGAAACACAGAAATTGCAACGGAATTAAATACAAATGGCCCAATGCCGACTTAAGAACAAGAAGACTGACTCTTCTTACAGATTATGTTTTGAACCATTCCTGTGACACTAGTTATAGATTCCGATGCTTCACTTCAGGTTTACTGTATCCCTCTGACCTTCTTATTGACTATGAAACACAGAAATTGCATCGGATTAAATACAAAAGCCACAATGCCGACTTAAGTACAAGAAGACTGACTCTTCCTACTGTCTATGTTTTGAACCATTCCAGTGACACTAGTTATAGATTCCGATGTTTCACTTCAGGTTTACTGTATCCCTTGTACCTTCTTATTGACGATGGAACACAGAAATTGCATCGGGATAAATACAAAAGGCACAATGCGAACTAAAGTACATGAAGACCGACTCTTCTTATTGACAATGATTTGAACCATTCCTGTGACACTAGTTATAGATTCCGATGCTTTACTTCAGGTTTACTGTATCCCTTGGACGTTCTTAATGACGAAGAAACACAGAAATTGCATCGGAATTAAATACAAAAGGCACAATGCTGACTTAAGTACAAGAAGACTGACTCTTCTTACTGTCTATGATTTGAACCATTCCTGAGACAATAGTTATAGATTCCGATGCTTCACTCCAGGTTTACTATATCCCTTGGACCTTCTTATTGACGATGAAACACAGATATTTCATCGGAATTAAACACAAAAGGCACAATGACGACTTAAGGACAAGAAGACTCACACTTCTTACTGACTATGTTTTGAACCATTCCTGTGACACTAGTTATAGATTCCGATGCTTCACTTCAGGTTTACTGTATCCCTCTGACCATCTTATTGACTATTAAACACAGAAATTGCATCGGAATTAAATAGAAAAGGCACAATGCCGGCTTAAGTACAAGAAGACTGACCCTTCTTACTGTCTATGTTTTGAACCATTCCTGTGACACTAGTTATAAATTCCGATGCTTCACTTCAGGTTTACTGTATCCCTTGGACCTTCTTATTGACGATGAAACACAGAAATTGCATCGGAATTTAATACAAAAGGCACAATGCCGACTTAAGGTCTAGAAGACTGACTCTTCTTACTGACTATGTTTTGAACCACTCCTGTGACACTAGCAATAGATTCCGATGCTTCACTTCGGGTTTACTGTATCCCTCTGACCTTCTTATTGACGATGAAACACAGATATTGCATCGGAATTAAATACAAAAGGCATAATGCCGACTTAAGTACATGAAGACTGACTCTTCTTACTGTCTATGATTTGAACCATTCCATTGACACTACTTGTAGATTCCGATACTTCACTTCAGGTTTATTGTATCCCTCTGACCTTCCTATTGACAATGAAACACAGAAATTGCATCGGAATTAAATAGAAAAGGCACAATGCCGGCTTAAGTACAAGAAGACTGACTCTTCTTACTGACTATGCTTTGAACCATTCCTGCGACACTAGTTATAGATTCCGATGCTTCACTTCAGGGTTAATGTATACCTTGGCCCTTCTAATTGACGATGAAACAAAGAAATTGCATCGGAATTAAATACAAAAGGCACAATGCCGACTAATGTACAAGAAGACTGACTCTTCCTACTGTCAATGCTTTGAACAATTTTTGTGACTCTAGTTTTGGATTCCGATGCTTCACTTCAGGTTAACTGTATCCCTCAGACCTTCTTATTGACAATGAAACACAGATATTAAATCGGAATTAATTACAAAAGGCACAATGCCGACTTAAGTACAAGAAGACTGACTCTTCTTACCGTCTATGTTTTGAACCATTCCTGTGACACTAGTTATAGATTCCGATGCTTCACGTCAGGTATACTGCATCCCTCTGACCTTATTGCCGATGAAGCACAAAAATTGCATCGGAATTAAATACAAAAGGCCCAATGCCGACTTAAGAACAAGAAGACTGACTCTTCTTACTGACTATGTTTTGAACCATTCCTGTGACACTAGTTATAGATTCCGATGCTTCACTTCAGGTTTACTGTTTCCCTTGGACCTTCTTATTGACGATGAAACACAGACATTGCATCGGAATTAAATCCAAAAGGCACAATGCCGACTTAAGTACGAGAAAACAGACTCTTCTTACTGTCTATGTTTTGAACCATTTCTTTGACACTCGTTATAGATTCCGATGCTTCACTCCAGGTTTACTATATCCCTTGGACCTTCTTATTGACGATGAAACAAAGAAATTGCATCGGAATTAAATACAAAAGGCACAATGCCGACTTACGGACAGGAAGACTGACTCTTCTTACTGACTAGGTTTTGAACCATTCCTGTGACACTAGTTATAGATTCCGATGCTTCACTTCAGGTTTATTGTATCCCTCTGACCTTCTAATTGACGATGAAACTCAGAAATTCCATCGGAATTAAATACAAAAGGCACAATGTCGACTTAAGTACAAGAAGACCGTTTCTTCTTACTGTCTATGTTTTGAACCATTCCATTGACACTAGTTATAGATTCCGATGCTTCACTCCAGGTTTACTGTATCCCTCTGACCTTCTTATTGACGATGAAACACAGATATTGCATCGGAATTAAATACAAAAGGCATAATGCCGACTTAAGTACAAGAAGACTGACTCTTCATACTGTCTATGATTTGAACCATTCCATTGACACTACTTGTAGATTCCGATACTTCACTTCAGGTTTATTGTATCCCTCTGACCTTCCTATTGACGAGGAAACACAAAATTGCATCGGAATTAAATAGAAAAGGCACAATGTCGACTTAAGTACAAGACGACTGACTCTTCTTACTGTTTATGTTTTGAACCTTTCCTGTGACACTAGTTATAGATTCCGATGCATCACTCCAGGTTTACTGTATCCCTTGGACCTTCTTATTGACGATGAAACACAGAAATTGCATCGGGATAAATACAAAAGGCACAATGCGAACTAAAGTACATGAAGACCGACTCTTCTTATTGACAATGATTTGAACCATTCCTGTGACACTAGTTATAGATTCCGATGCTTTACTTCAGGTTTACTGTATCCCTTGGACGTTCTTAATGACGAAGAAACACAGAAATTGCATCGGAATTAAATACAAAAGGCACAATGCTGACTTAAGTACAAGAAGACTGACTCTTCTTACTGTCTATGATTTGAACCATTCCTGAGACAATAGTTATAGATTCCGATGCTTCACTCCAGGTTTACTATATCCCTTGGACCTTCTTATTGACGATGAAACACAGATATTTCATCGGAATTAAACACAAAAGGCACAATGACGACTTAAGGACAAGAAGACTCACACTTCTTACTGACTATGATTTGAAAAATTCCTGTGGCACTAGTTATAGATTCCGATGCTTCACTTCTGGTTTACTGTATCCCTCTGACCTTATTGCCGATGAAACACAGAAATGGCATCGGAATTAAATACAAAAGGCCCAATGCCGACTTAAGAACAAGGAGAGTGACTCTTCTTACTGACTATGTTTTGAACCATTCCTGTGACACTAGTTATAGATTCCGATGCTTCACTTCAGGTTTACTGTATCCCTCTGACCATCTTATTGACTATTAAACACAGAAATTGCATCGGAATTAAATAGAAAAGGCACAATGCCGGCTTAAGTACAAGAAGACTGACCCTTCTTACTGTCTATGTTTTGAACCATTCCTGTGACACTAGTTATAAATTCCGATGCTTCACTTCAGGTTTACTGTATCCCTTGGACCTTCTTATTGACGATGAAACACAGAAATTGCATCGGAATTTAATACAAAAGGCACAATGCCGACTTAAGGTCTAGAAGACTGACTCTTCTTACTGACTATGTTTTGAACCACTCCTGTGACACTAGCAATAGATTCCGATGCTTCACTTCGGGTTTACTGTATCCCTCTGACCTTCTTATTGACGATGAAACACAGATATTGCATCGGAATTAAATACAAAAGGCATAATGCCGACTTAAGTACATGAAGACTGACTCTTCTTACTGTCTATGATTTGAACCATTCCATTGACACTACTTGTAGATTCCGATACTTCACTTCAGGTTTATTGTATCCCTCTGACCTTCCTATTGACGATGAAACACAGAAATTGCATCGGAATTAAATAGAAAAGGCACAATGCCGGCTTAAGTACAAGAAGACTGACTCTTCTTACTGACTATGCTTTGAACCATTCCTGCGACACTAGTTATAGATTCCGATGCTTCACTTCAGGGTTAATGTATACCTTGGCCCTTCTAATTGACGATGAAACAAAGAAATTGCATCGGACTTAAATACAAAAGGCACAATGCCGACTAATGTACAAGAAGACTGACTCTTCCTACTGTCAATGCTTTGAACAATTTTTGTGACTCTAGTTTTGGATTCCGATGCTTCACTTCAGGTTAACTGTATCCCTCAGACCTTCTTATTGACAATGAAACACAGATATTAAATCGGAATTAATTACAAAAGGCACAATGCCGACTTAAGTACAAGAAGACTGACTCTTCTTACCGTCTATGTTTTGAACCATTCCTGTGACACTAGTTATAGATTCCGATGCTTCACGTCAGGTATACTGCATCCCTCTGACCTTATTGCCGATGAAGCACAAAAATTGCATCGGAATTAAATACAAAAGGCCCAATGCCGACTTAAGAACAAGAAGACTGACTCTTCTTACTGACTATGTTTTGAACCATTCCTGTGACACTAGTTATAGATTCCGATGCTTCACTTCAGGTTTACTGTTTCCCTTGGACCTTCTTATTGACGATGAAACACAGAAATTGCATCGGAATTAAATCCAAAAGGCACAATGCCGACTTAAGTACGAGAAAACAGACTCTTCTTACTGTCTATGTTTTGAACCATTTCTTTGACACTCGTTATAGATTCCGATGCTTCACTCCAGGTTTACTATATCCCTTGTTCCTTCTTATTGACGATGAAACAAAGAAATTGCATCGGAATTAAATACAAAAGGCACAATGCCGACTTACGGACAGGAAGACTGACTCTTCTTACTGACTAGGCTTTGAACCATTCCTGTGACACTAGTTATAGATTCCGATGCTTCACTTCAGGTTTATTGTATCCCTCTGACCTTCTAATTGACGATGAAACTCAGAAATTCCATCGGAATTAAATACAAAAGGCACAATGTCGACTTAAGTACAAGAAGACCGTTTCTTCTTACTGTCTATGTTTTGAACCATTCCATTGACACTAGTTATAGATTCCGATGCTTCACTCCAGGTTTACTGTATCCCTCTGACCTTCTTATTGACGATGAAACACAGATATTGCATCGGAATTAAATACAAAAGGCATAATACCGACTTAAGTACAAGAAGACTGACTCTTCATACTGTCTATGATTTGAACCATTCCATTGACACTACTTGTAGATTCCGATACTTCACTTCAGGTTTATTGTATCCCTCTGACCTTCCTATTGACGAGGAAACACAAAATTGCATCGGAATTAAATAGAAAAGGCACAATGTCGACTTAAGTACAAGACGTCTGACTCTTCTTACTGTTTATGTTTTGAACCTTTCCTGTGACACTAGTTATAGATTCCGATGCATCACTCCAGGTTTACTGTATCCCTTGGACCTTCTTATTGACGATGAAACACAGATATTGCATCGGAATTAAATAGGGAAGGCACAATGCCGACTTAAGTACAAGAAGACTGACACTTTTTACTGACTATGTTTTGAACCATTCCTATGACACTAGTTATAGATTCCGATGCTTCACTTCAGGTTTATTGTATCCCTCTGACCTTCTTATTGACGATGAAACTCAGAAATTCCATCGGAATGAAATACAAAAGGCACAATGCCGACTTAAGTACAAGAAGACCGTTTCTTCTTACTGTCTATGTTTTGAACCATTCCATTGACACTAGTTATAGATTCCGATGCTTCACTCCAGGTTTACTGTATCCCTTGGACCTTCTTACTGACGATGAAACACAGAAATTGTATAGGAATAAAATAGAAAAGGCACAATGCCGACTTAAGTACAGTGAATACAGGTTAACTGTATCCCTCAGACCTTCTTATTGACAATAAAACACAGATTTTGCATCGGAATTAAATACAAAAGGCACAATGCCGACTTAAGTACAAGAAGACAGACTCTTCTTACCGTCTAGGTTTTGAACCATTCCTATGACACTAGTTATAGATTCCGATGCTTCACTTCAGGTATACTGTATCCCTCAACCGTATTGCGGATGAAACACAGAAATTGCAACGGAATTAAATACAAAAGGCCCAATGCCGACTTAAGAACAAGAAGACTGACTCTTCTTACTGACTATGTTTTGAACCATTCCTGTGACACTAGTTATAGATTCCGATGCTTCACTTCAGGTTTACTGTATCCCTCTGACCTTCTTATTGACTATGAAACACAGAAATTGCATCGGATTAAATACAAAAGCCACAATGCCGACTTAAGTACAAGAAGACTGACTCTTCCTACTGTCTATGTTTTGAACAATTCCAGTCACACTAGTTATAGATTTCGATGTTTCACTTCAGGTTTACTGTATCCCTTGTACCTTCTTATTGACGATGGAACACAGAAATTGCATCGGAATAAATACAAAAGGCACAATGCGAACTTAAGTACATGAGGACCGACTCTTCTTATTGACAATGATTTGAACCATTCCTGTGACACTAGTTATAGATTCCGATGCTTTACTTCAGGTTTACTGTATCCCTTGGACATTCTTAATGACGATGAAACACAGAAATTGCATCGGAATTAAATACAAAAGGCACAATGCTGACTTAAGTACAAGAAGACTGACTCTTCTTACTGTCTATGATTTGAACCATTCCTGAGACAATAGTTATAGATTCCGATGCTTCACTCCAGGTTTACTATATCCCTTGGACCTTCTTATTGACGATGAAACACAGAAATTTCATCGGAATTAAACACAAAAGGCACAATGCCGACTTAAGGAGAAGAAGACTCACTCTTCTTACTGACTATGTTTTGAACCATTCCTGTGACACTAGCTATAGATTCCGATGCTTCACTTCTGGTTTACTGTATCCCTCTGACCTTATTGCCGATGAAACACAGAAATGGCATCGGAATTAAATACAAAAGGCCCAATGCCGACTTAAGAACAAGAAGACTGACTCTTCTTACTGACTATGTTTTGAGCCATTCCTGTGACACTAGTTATAGATTCCGATGCTTCACTTCAGGTTTACTGTATCCCTCTGACCTTCTTATTGACTATGAAACACAGAAATTGCATCGGAATTAAATAGAAAAGGCACAATGCCGGCTTAAGTACAAGAAGACTGACCCTTCTTACTGTCTATGTTTGAACCATTCCTGTGACACTAGTTATAGATTCCGATGCTTCACTTCAGGTTTACTGTATCCCTTGGACCTTCTTATTGACGATGAAACACAGAAATTGCATCGGAATTTAATACAAAAGGCACAATGCCGACTTAAGGTCTAGAAGACTGACTCTTCTTACTGACTATATTTTGAACCACTCCTGTGACACTAGCAATAGATTCCGATGCTTCACTTCGGGTTTACTGTATCCCTCTGACCTTCTTATTGACGATGAAACACAGATATTGCATCGGAATTAAATACAAAAGGCATAATGCCGACTTAAGTACATGAAGACTGACTCTTCTTACTGTCTATGATTTGAACCATTCCATTGACACTACTTGTAGATTCCGATACTTCACTTCAGGTTTATTGTATCCCTCTGACCTTCCTATTGACGATGAAACACAGAAATTGCATCGGAATTAAATAGAAAAGGCACAATGCCGACTTAAGTACAAGAAGACTGATTCTTCTTACTGTCAATGGTTTGAACCTTTCCTGTGACACTAGTTATAGATTCCGATGCTTCACTCCAGGTTTACTGTATCCCTTGGACCTTCTTATTGACGATGAAACACAGAAATTGCATCGGAATTAAATAGAAAAGGCACAATGCCGACTTAAGTACAAGAATACTGACTCTTCTTACTGACTATGCTTTGAACCATTCCTGTGACACTAGTTATAGATTCCGATGCTTCACTTCAGGTTTACTGTATCCCTCTGACCTTCTTATTGACTATGAAACACAGAAATTGCATCGGATTAAATACAAAAGCAACAATGCCGACATTAGTACAAGAAGACTGACTCTTCCTACTGTCTAGGTTTTGAACTATTCCTGTGACACTAGTTATAGATTCCGATGCTTCACTTCAGGTATACTGTATCCCTCTGACCTTATTGCCGATGAAACACAGATATTGCAACGGAATTAAATACAAATGCCCAATGCCGACTTAAGAACAAGAAGACTGACTCTTCTTACTGACTATGTTTTGAACCATTCCTGTGACACTAGTTATAGATTCCGATGCTTCACTTCAGGTTTACTGTATCCCTCTGACCTTCTTATTGACTATGAAACACAGAAATTGCATCGGATTAAATACAAAAGCCACAATGCCGACTTAAGTACTAGAAGACTGACTCTTCCTACTGTCTATGCTTTGAACCATTCCAGTGACACTAGTTATAGATTCCGATGTTTCACTTCAGGTTTACTGTATCCCTTGTACCTTCTTATTGACGATGAAACAAAGAAATTGCATCGGAATAAATACAAAAGGCACAATGCGCACTTAAATACATGAAGACCGACTCTTCTTATTGACAATGATTTGAACCATTCCTGTGACACTAGTTATAGATTCCGATGCTTTACTTCAGGTTTACTGTATCCCTTGGACATTCTTAATGACGATGAAACACAGAAATTGCATCGGAATTAAATACAAAAGGCACAATGCTGACTTAAGTACAAGAAGACCGACTCTTCTTACTGTCTATGATTTGAACCATTCCTGAGACAATAGTTATAGATTCCGATGCTTCACTCCAGGTTTACTATATCCCTTGGACCTTCTTATTGACGATGAAACAGAGAAATTTCATCGGAATTAAACACAAAAGGCACAATGCCGACTTAAGGACAAGAAGACTCACTCTTCTTACTGACTATGTTTTGAACCATTCCTGTGACACTAGTTATAGATTCCGATGCTTCACTTCTGGTTTACTGTATCCCTCTGACCTTATTGCCGATGAAACACAGAAATTGCATCGGAATTAAATACAAAAGGCCCAATGCCGACTTAAGAACAAGAAGACTGACTCTTCTTACTGACTATGTTTTGAACCATTCCTGTGACACTAGTTATAGATTCCGATGCTTCACTTCAGGTTTACTGTATCCCTCTGACCTTATTGCCGATGAAACACACATATTGCATCGGAATTAAATACAAAAGGCACAATGCAGACTTAAGGACAAGAAGATTGACTCTTCTTACTGACTATGTTTTGAACCATTCCTGTGACACTAGTTATAGATTCCGATGCTTCACTTCAGGTTTACTGTATCACTCTGACCTTCTTATTGACTATGAAACACAGAAAATGCATCGGAATTAAATACAAAAGCCACAATGCCGACATAAGTAGAAGAAGACTGCCCCTTCTTAGTGTCTATGTTTTGAACCATTCCTGTGTCACTAGTTATAGATTCCGATGCTTCACTTCCGGTTTACTGTTTCCCTTGGACATTCTTATTGACGATGAAACACAGAAATTGCATCGGAATTAAATACAAAAGGCACAATGCCGACTTAAGTACAAGAAGACTGACTCTTCCTACTGTCTAAATTTTGAACCATTTCTGTGACACTAGTTACAGAGTTCGATGCTTCACTTCAGGTTTACTGTATACCTTGGACCTTCTTATTGACAATGAATCACAGAAATTGCATCGGAATTATATACAAAAGGCAAAATGCCGACTTAAGTACAAGAAGACTGACTCTTCTTTCTGTCTATATTTTGAACCATTCCAGTGACACTAGTTAAAGATTCCGATGCTCACTTCAGGTTTACTGTATCCCTTGTACCTTCTTAATGACGATGATACACGGAAATTTCATCGGAATTAAATACAAAAAGCACAATGCAGACTTAAGTACAAGAAGACTGACTCTTCTTACT
Source organism: Schistocerca serialis cubense (assembly GCF_023864345.2). Classification (NCBI taxonomy): domain Eukaryota; kingdom Metazoa; phylum Arthropoda; class Insecta; order Orthoptera; family Acrididae; genus Schistocerca; species Schistocerca serialis. Next base: position 5,237,154 of record NC_064639.1, on the reverse strand, counting down.
GTCTATGTTTTGAACCATCACTGTGGCACTAGTTGTAGATTCCGATGCTTCACTCCAGGTTTACTGCATCCCTTGGACCTTCTTATTGACGATGAAGCACAGAAATTCCATCGGAATTAAATACAAAAGGCACAATGCCGACTTAAGGACAAGAAGACTGACATTTCTTACTGACAATGCTTTGAACCATTCCTGTGACACTAGTTATAGATTCCGATGCTTCACTTCAAGTTTACTGTATCCCTATGACCTTCTTATTGACGGTGAAACACAGGAATTGCATCGGAATTAAATACAAAAGGCGCAATGCCGACTTAAGTAGATGAAGACCGACTCTTCTTACTGAGATTGATTGAACCATTCCTGTGACACTAGTTATAGATTCCGATGCTTGACATCAGCTTTACTGTATCCCTGGGACATTCTTATAAACAATAAAACACAGAAATTGCATAGGAATTGAATACAAAAGGCACAATGCCGACTTATGTGCAAGAAGACTAACTATTCTTACTGTCTATATTTTGAACCATTCCTGTGACACTAGTTATAGATTCCGATGCTTCACTCCAGGTATACTGTATCCCTTGGACCTTCTTATTGACGATGAAACACAGAAATTGCATCGGAATTAAATACAAAATGCACAATGCCGACTTAAGTACAAGCAGACTGACTCTTCTTACTATGTTTTGAACTATTCCCGTGTCACTAGTATAGATTCCGATGCTTCACTCCAAGTTTACTGTATCCGTTGGACCTTCTTATTGACGATGAAACACAGAAATTTCATCGGAATTAAACACAAAAGGCACAATGCCGACTTAAGGAGAAGAAGCCTGACTCTTCGTACTGACTATGTTTTGAACCACTCCTGTGACACTAGTTATAGATTCCGATGCTTCACTTCAGGTTTACTGTATACCTTGGACCTTCTTATTGACGATGAAACACAGAAATTGCATAGGAATTAAATACAAAAGGCACAATGCCGACTTAAGTACAAGAAGAGTGACTCTTCCTACTGTCAATGCTTTGAACCATTCCTGTGACACTAGTTATAGATTCCGATGCTTCACTCCAGGTTTACTGTATCCCTTGGACCTCCTTATTGACGTTGAAACACAGAAATTGCAACGGAATTAAATAGAAAAGGCACAATGCCGACTTAAGTACAAGAAGACTGACTCTTCTTACTAACTTTGTTTTGAACCATTCCTGTGACACTAGTCATAGATTCCGATGCTTCACTTCAGGTTTACTGTATACCTTGGACGATCTTATTGACGATGAAACACAGAACTTGCATAGGTATTAAATACAAAAGGCACAATGCCGGCTTAAGGACAAGAAGACTGACTCTTCCTACTTTCTATGTTTTGAACCATTCCTGTGACACTAGTTATAGATTCCGATGCTTCACTTCAGGTTTACTGTATCCCTCTGACCTTATTTACGATGAAACACAGGAATTGCATCAGAATTAAATACAAAAGGCCCAATGCCGACTTAAGAACAAGAAGACTGACTCTTCTTACTAACTATGTTTTGAACCATTCCTGTGACACTAGTTATAGTTTGCGATGCTTCACTTCAGGTTTACTGTATCCCTCTGACCTTCTTATTGACTATGAAACAGAGAAATTGCATAGGAATTAAATACAAAAGCCACAATGCCGACTTAAGTACAAGTAGACTGACCCTTCTTGCTGTCTATTTTTTGAACCATTCCTGTGACACTAGTTATAGATTCCGATGCTTCACTTCAGGTTTACTGTTTGACTTGGACCTTCTTATTGACGATGAAACACAGAAATTGCATCGGAATTAAATACAAAAGGCACAATGCCGACTTAAGTACGTGAAAACAGACTCTTCTTACTGTCTATGTTTAGAACCATTTCTGTGACACTAGTTTTAGATTCCGATGCTTCACTCCAGGTTTACTATATCCTTTGGAACTTCTTATTGACGATGAAAGAAAGAAATTGCATCGGAATTAAATACAAAAGGCACAATGCCGACTTAAGGACAGTAAGACTGACTCTTCTTACTGACTATGCTTTGAACCATTCCTGTGACACTAGTTATAGATTCCGATGCTTCACTTCAGGTTTATTGTATCCCTCTGACCTTCTTATTGACGATGAAACTCAGAAATTCCATCGGAATTAAATACAAAAGGCACAATGCCGACTTAAGTACAAGAAGCCCGTTTCTTCTTGCTGTCTATGTTTTGAACCATTCCATTGACACTAGTTATAGATTCCGATGCTTCACTTCAGGTTTACTGTATCCCTTGGACCTTCTTATTGACGATGAAACACAGAAATTGCATCGGAATTAAATAGAAAAGGCACAATGCCGACTTAAGTACAACAAGTACAGGTTAACTGCATCCCTCAGACCTTCTTATTCACAATGAAACACAGATTTTGCATCGGAATTAAATACAAAAGGCACAATGCCGACTTAAGTACAAGAAGACTGACTCTTCTTACCGTCTATGTTTTGAACCATTCCCGTGACACTAGTTATAGATTCCGATGCTTCACTTCAGGTATACTGTGTCCCTCTGACCTTATTGCCGATGAAACACAGAAATTGCAACGGAATTAAATACAAAAGGCCCAATACCGACTTAAGAACAAGAAGACTGACTCTTCTTACTGACTATGTTTTGAACCATTCCTGTGACACTAGTTATAGATTCCGATGCTTCACTTCGGGTTTACTGTATCCCTCTGACCTTCTTATTGACTATGAAACACAGAAATTGCATCGGATTAAATACAAAAGCCACAATGCCGACTTAAGTACAAGAAGACTGACTCTTCCTACTGTCTATGTTTTGAACCATTCCAGTGACACTATTTATAGATTCCGATGTTTCAATCCAGTTTACTGTATCCCTTGTACCTTCTTATTGACGATGAAACACAGAAATTGCATCGGAATAAATACAAAAGGCACAATGCGAACTTAAGTACATGAAGACCGACTCTTCTTATTGACAATGATTTGAACCATTCCTGTGACACTAGTTATAGATTCCGATGCTTTACTTCAGGATTACTGTATCCCATGGACATTCTTAAAGACGATGAAACACAGAAATTGCATCGGAATTAAATACAAAAGGCACAATGCCGACTTAAGTACAAGAAGACTGACTCTTCTTACTGTCTATGATTTGAACCATTCCTGTGACAATAGTTATAGATTCCCATGCTTCACTCCAGGTTTACTATATCCCTTGGACCTTCTTATTGACGATGAAACACAGAAATTTCATCGGAATTGAACACAAAAGGTACAATGCCGACTTAAGGACAAGAAGACTCACTCGTCTTACTGACTTTGTTTTGAACCATTCCTGTGACACTAGTTATAGATTCCGATGCTTCACTTCTGGTTTACTGTATCCCTCTGACCTTATTGCCGATGAAACACAGAAATTGCATCGGAATTAAATACAAAAGGCCCAATGCCGACTTAAGAACAAGAAGACTGACTCTTCTTACTGACTATGTTTTGAACCATTCCTGAGACACTAGTTATAGATTCCGATGCTTCACTTCAGGTTTACTGTATCCCTCTGACCTTCTTATTGACTACGAAACACAGAAATTGCATCGGAATTAAATAGAAAAAGCACAATGCCGGCTTAAGTACAAGAAGACTGACCCTTCTTACTGTCTATGTTTGAACCATTCCTGTGACACTAGTTATAGATTCCGATGCTTCACTTCAGGTTTACTGTATCCCTTGGACCTTCTTATTGACGATGAAACACAGAAATTGCATCTGAATTAAATACAAAAGGCACAATGCCGACTTAAGGACAAGACGACTGACTCTTCTTACTGACTATGTTTTGAACCATTCCTGTGACACTAGCAATAGATTCCGATGCTTCACTTCAGGTTTACTGTATCCCTCTGACCTTCTTATTGACGATGAAACACAGATATTGCATCGGAATTAAATACAAAAGGCATAATGCCGACTTAAGTGCATGAAGACTGACTCTTCTTACTGTCTATGATTTGAACCATTCCATTGACACTACTTGTAGATTCCGATACTTCACTTCAGGTTTATTGTATCCCTCTGACCTTCCTATTGACGGTGAAACACAGAAATTGCATCGGAATTAAATAGAAAAGGCACAATGTCGACTTAAGTACAAGACGACTGACTCTTCTTACTGTCTATGTTTTGAACCTTTCCTGTGACACTAGTTATAGATTCCGATGCATCACTCCAGGTTTACTGTATCCCTTGGACCTTCTTATTGACAATGAAACACAGATATTGCATCGGAATTAAATAGAAAAGGCACAATGCCGACTTAAGTACAAGAAGACTGACACTTCTTACTGACTATGTTTTGAACCATTCCTGTGACACTAGTTATAGATTCCTATGCTTCACTTCAGGGTTACTGTATACCTTGGAACTTCTTATTGACGATGAAACACAGAAATTGCATCGGAATTAAATACAAAAGGCACAATGCCGACTTAAGTACAAGAAGAATGACTCTTCCTACTGTCAATGTTTTGAACCATTCCTGTTACACTAGTTTTGGATTCCGATGCTTCACTTCATGTTAACTGTATCCCTCAGACCTTCTTATTGACAATGAAACACAGAAATTACATCGGAAATAAATACAAAAGGCACAATGCCGACTTAAGTACAAGAAGACTGACTCTTCTTACTGTCTACGTTTTGAACCATTCCTGTGACACTAGTTATAGATTCCGATGCTTCACTTCAGGTTTACTGTATCCCTCTGACCTTATTGCCGATGAAACACACATATTGCATCGGAATTAAATACAAAAGGCACAATGCAGACTTAAGGACACGAAGATTGACTCTTCTTACTTTCTATGTTTAGAACCATTCCTGTGACAGTAGTTATAGATTCCGATGCTTCACTTCAGGTTTCATGTATCCCTCTGACCTTCTTATTGACTATGAAACACAGAAAATGCATCGGAATTAAATACAAAAGCCACAATGCCGACATAAGTAGAAGAAGACTGCCCCTTCTTACTGTCTATGTTTTGAACCATTCCTGTGACACTAGTTATAGATTCCGATGCTTCACTTCCGGTTTACTGTTCCCCCTGGGAACTTCTTATTGACGATGAAACACAGAAATTGTTTCGGAATTAAATACAAAAGGCACAATGCCGACTTAAGTACAAGAAGACTGACTCTTCCTACTGTCTAATTTTTGAACCATTTCTGTGACACTAGTTACAGAGTTCGATGCTTCACTTCAGGTTTACTGTATCCCTTGGACCTTCTTATTGACAATGAATCACAGAAATTGCATCGGAATTATATACAAAAGGCAAAATGCCGACTTAAGTACAAGAAGACTGACTCTTCTTTCTGTCTATATTTTGAACCATTCCAGTGACACTAGTTATAGATTCCGATGCTTCACTTCAGGTTTACTGTATCCCTTGCACCTTCTTATTGACGATGAAGCACAGAAATTCCATCGGAATTAAATACAAAAGGCACAATGCCGACTTAAGGACAAGAAGACTGACATTTCTTACTGACAATGCTTTGAACCATTCCTGTGACACTAGTTATAGATTCCGATGCTTCACTTCAGGTTTACTGTATCCCTCTGACCTTCTTATTGACGGTGAAACACAGAAATTGCATCGGAATTAAATAAAAAAGGCGCAATGCCGACTTAAGTACATGAAGACGGACTCTTCTTACTGAGATTGATTGAACCATTCCTGTGTCACTAGTTATAGATTCCGATGCTTCACATCAGGTTTACTGTATCCCTTGGACATTCTTATAAACAATAAAACACAGAAATTGCATCGGAATTGAATACAAAAGGCACAATGCCGACTTATGTGCAAGAAGACTAACTATTCTTACTGTCTATATTTTGAACCATTCCTGTGACACTAGTTATAGATTCCGATGCTTCACTCCAGGTATACTGTATCCCTTGGACCTTCTTATTGACGATGAAACACAGAAATTGCATCGGAATTAAATACAAAATGCACAATGCCGACTTAAGTACAAGCAGACTGACTCTTCTTACTATGTTTTGAACCATTCCCGTGTCACTAGTATAGATTCCGATGCTTCACTCCAAGCTTACTGTATCCGTTGGACCTTCTTATTGACGATGAAACACAGAAATTTCATCGGAATTAAACACAAAAGGCACAATGCCGACTTAAGGAGAAGAAGCCTGACTCTTCGTACTGACTATGTTTTGAACCACTCCTGTGACACTAGTTATAGATTCCGATGCTTCACTTCAGGTTTACTGTATACCTTGGACCTTCTTATTGACGATGAAACACAGAAATTGCATAGGAATTAAATACAAAAGGCACAATGCCGACTTAAGTACAAGAAGAGTGACTCTTCCTACTGTCAATGCTTTGAACCATTCCTGTGACACTAGTTATAGATTCCGATGCTTCACTCCAGGTTTACTGTATCCCTTGGCCCTCCTTATTGACGTTGAAACACAGAAATTGCAACGGAATTAAATAGAAAAGGCACAATGCCGACTTAAGTACAAGAAGACTGACTCTTCTTACTAACTTTGTTTTGAACCATTCCTGTGACACTAGTCATAGATTCCGATGCTTCACTTCAGGTTTACTGTATACCTTGGACGATCTTATTGACGATGAAACACAGAACTTGCATAGGTATTAAATACAAAAGGCACAATGCCGGCTTAAGGACAAGAAGACTGACTCTTCCTACTTTCTATGTTTTGAACGATTCCTGTGACACTAGTTATAGATTCCGATGCTTCACTTCAGGTTTACTGTATCCCTCTGACCTTCTAATTGACAATGAAACACAGAAATTGCATCGGAATTAAATAGAAAAGACACAATGCCGACTTAAGTACAAGCAGACTGACTCTTCTTACTATGTTTTGAACCATTCCTGTGACACTAGTTATTGATTCCGATTCTTCACTCCAGGTTTACTGTATCCGTTGTACCTTGTTATTGACGATGAAACACAGAAATTTCATCGGAATTAAACACAAAAGGCACAATGCCGACTTAAGTACAAGAAGACTGACTCTTCTTACAGACTTTGCTTTGTACCACTCCTGTGACACTAGTTATAGATTCCGATACTTCACTTCAGGTTTATTGTATCCCTCTGACCTTCCTATTGACGATGAAAGACAGAAATTGCATCGAAATTAAATAGAAAAGGCACAATGTCGACTTAAGTACAAGAAGACTGACTCTTCTTACTGTCAATGGTTTGAACCTTTCCTGTGACACTAGTTATAGATTCCGATGCTTCACTCCAGGTTTACTGTATCCCTTGGACCTTCTTATTGACGATGAAACACAGAAATTGCATCGGAATTAAATAGAAAAGGCACAATGCCGACTTAAGTACAAGAAGACTGCCTCTTCTTACTGACTATGTTTTGAACCATTCCTGTCACACTAGTTATAGATTCCGATGCTTCACTTCAGGGTTACTGTATACCTTGGACCTTCTTATTGACGATGAAACAAAGAAATTGCATCGGAATTAAATACAAAAGGCACAATGCCGACTTAAGTACAAGAAGACTGACTCTTCCTATTGTCAATGCTTTGAACCATTCCTGTGACACTAGTTTTGGATTCCGATGCTTCACTTCAGTTTAACTGTATCCCTCAGACCTTCTTATTGACAATGAGACACAGATATTGCATCGGAATTAAATACAAAAGGCACAATGCCGACTTAAGTACAAGAAGACTGACTCTTCTTACCGTCTATGTTTTGAACCATTCCTGTGACACTAGTTATAGATTCCGATGCTTCACGTCAGGTATACTGTATCCCTCTGACCTTATTGCCGATGAAACACAGAAATTGCATCGGAATTAAATACAAAAGGCCCAATGCCGACGTAAGAACAAGAAGACTGGCTCTTCTTACTGAATATGTTTTGAACCATTCCTGTGACACTAGTTATAGTTTGCGATGCTTCACTTCAGGTTTACTGTATCCCTCTGACCTTCTTATTGACTATGAAACACAGAAATTGCATCGGAATTAAATACAAAAGGCCCAATGCCGACGTAAGAACAAGAAGACTGACTCTTCTTACTGACTATGTTTTGAACCATTGCTGTGACACTAGTTATAGTTTGCGATGCTTCACTTCAGGTTTACTGTATCCCTCTGACCTTCTTATTGACTATGAATCACAGAAATTGCATAGGAATTAAATACAAAAGCCACAATGCCGACTTAAGTACAAGAAGACTGTCCCTTCTTACTGTCTATTTTTTGAACCATTCCTGTGACTCTAGTTATAGATTCCGATGCTTCACTTCAGGTTTACTGTTTCCCTGGGACCTTCTTATTGACGATGAATCACAGAAATTGCATAGGAATTAAATACAAAAGCCACAATGCCGACTTAAGTACAAGAAGACTGACTCTTCCTACTGACTAGGTTTTGAACCATTCCCGTGACACTAGTTATGGATTCCGATGCTTAACTCCAGGTTTACTGTATCCCTTGGACCTTGTTATTGACGATGAAACACAGAAGTTGAATCGGAATAAAATAGAAAAGGCACAATGCCGACTTAAGTACAATAAGTACAGGTTAACTGTATCCCTCAGACCTTCTTATTCACAATGAAACACAGATATTGCATCGGAATTAAATACAAAATGCACAACGCCGACTTAAGTACAAGAAGACTGACTCTTCTTACCGTCTATGTTTTGAACCATTCCTGTGACACTAGTTATAGATTCCGATGCTTCACTTCAGGTATACTGTGTCCCTCTGACCTTATTGCCGATGAAACACAGAAATTGCAACGGAATTAAATACAAAAGGCCCAATGCCGACTTAAGAACAAGAAGACTGATTCTTCTTACTGACTATGTTTTGAACTATTCCTGTGACACTAGTTATAGATTCCGATGCTTCACTTCGGGTTTACTGCATCCCACTGACCTTCTTATTGACTATGAAACACAGAAATTGCATCGGATTAAATACAAAAGCCACAATGCCGACTTAAGTACAAGAAGACTGACTCTTCCTACTGTCTATGTTTTGAACCATTCCAGTGACACTAGTTATAGATTCCGATGTTTCACTTCAGGTTTACTGTATCCCTTTTACCTTCTTATTGACGATGAAACACAGAAATTGCATCGGAATAAATACAAAAGGCACAATGCGAACTTAAGTACATGAAGACCGACTCTTCTAATTGACAATGATTTGAACCATTCCTGTGACACTAGTTATAGATTCCGATGCTTTACTTTAGGATTACTGTATCCCTTGGACATTCTTAAAGACGATGAAACACAGAAATTGCATCGGAATGAAATACAAAAGGCACAATGCCGACTTAAGTACAAGAAGACTGACTCTTCTTACTGACTATGATTTGAACCATTCCTGTGACATAAGTTATAGATTCCGATGCTTCACTCTAGGTTTACTATATCCCTTGGACCTTCTTATTGACGATGAAACACAGAAATTTCATCGGAATTAAACACAAAAGGCACAATGCCGACTTAAGGACAAGAAGACTCACTCCTCTTACTGACTTTGTTTTGAACCATTCCTGTGACACTAGTTATAGATTCCGATGCTTCACTTCCGGTTTACTGTATCCCTCTGACCTTATTGCAGATGAAACACAGAAATTGCATCGGAATTAAATACAAAAGGCCCAATGCCGACTTAAGAACAAGAAGACTGACTCTTCTTACTGACTATGTTTTGAACCACTCCTGTGACACTAGTTATAGATTCCGATGCTTCAATTCAGGTTTACTGTATCCCTCTGACCTTCTTATTGACTATGAAACACAGAAATTGCATCGGAATTAAATAGAAAAGGCACAATGCCGGCTTAAGTACAAGAAGACTGACCCTTCTTACTGTCTATGTTTTGAACCATTCCTGTGACACTAGTTATAGATTCCGATGCTTCACTTCAGGTTTACTGTATCCCTCTGACCTTCTTATTGACGATGAAACACAGATATTGCATCGGAATTAAATACAAAAGGCATAATGCCGACTTAAGTACATGAAGACTGACTCTTCTTACTGACTATGTTTTGAACCATTCCTGTGACACTAGCAATAGATTCCGATGCTTCACTTCGGGTTTACTGTATCCCTCTGACCTTCTTATAGACGAAGAAACACAGATATTGCATGGGAATTAAATACAAAAGGCATAATGCCGACTTAAGTACATGAAGACTGACTCTTCTTACTGTCTATGATTTGAACCATTCCATTGACACTACTTGTAGATTCCGATACTTCACTTCAGGTTTATTGTATCCCTCTGACCTTCCTATTGACGATGAAACACAGAAATTGCATCGGAATTAAATAGAAAAGGCACAATGTCGACTTAAGTACAAGACGACTGTCTCTTCTTACTGTCTATGTTTTGAACCTTTCCTGTGACACTAGTTATAGATTCCGATGCATCGCTCCAGGTTTACTGTATCCCTTGGACCTTCTTATTGTCGATGAAACACAGATATTGCATCGGAATTAAATAGAAAAGGCACAATGCCGACTTAAGTACAAGAAGACTGACACTTCTTACTGTCTATGTTTTGAACCTTTCCTGTGACACTAGTAATAGATTCCGATGCATCACTCCAGGTTTACTGTATCCCTTGGACCTTCTTATTGACGATGAAACACAGATATTGCATTGGAATTAAATAGAAAAGGCACAAAGCCGACTTAAGTACAAGAAGACTGACACTTCTTACTGACTATGTTTTGAACCATTACTGTGACACTAGTTATTGATTCCTATGCTTCACTTCAGGGTTACTGTATACCTTGGAACTTCTTATTGACGATGAAACACAGAAATTGCATCGGAATTAAATACAAAAGGCACAATGCCGACTTAAGTACAAGAAGACTGACTCTTCCTACTGTCAATGTTTTGAACCATTCCTGTGACACTAGTTTTGGATTCCGATGCTTCACTTCAGGTTAACTGTATCCCTCAGACCTTCTTATTGACAATGAAAGACAGAAATTGCATCGGAAATAAATACAAAAGGCACAATGCCGACTTAAGTACAAGAACACTGACTCTTCTTACTGTCTATTTTTTGAACCATTCCTGTGACACTAGTTATAGATTCCGATGCTTCACTTCAGGTTTACTGTATCCCTCTGACCTTATTGCCGATGAAACACACATAATGCATCGGAATTAAATACAAAAGGCACAATGCAGACTTAAGGACAAGAAGACTGATTCTTCTTACTGACTATGTTTTGAACCATTCCTGTGACACTAGTTATAGATTCCGATGCTTCACTTCAGGTTTACTGTATCCCTCTGACCTTCTTATTGACTATGAAACACAGAAAATGCATCGGAATATACATACAAAAGCCACAATGCCGACATAAGTAGAAGAAGACTGCCCCTTCTTACTGTCTATGTTTTGAACCATTCCTGTGACAGTAGTTATAGAATCCGATGCTTCACTTCAGGTTTACTGTATCCCTTGGACCTTCTTATTGACGATGAAACACAGAAATTGCATCGGAATTAAATAGAAATGGCACAATGCCGACTTAAGTACAAGAAGACTGCCTCTTCTTACTGACTATGTTTTGAACCATTCCTGTCACACTAGTTATAGATTCCGATGCTTCACTTCAGGGTTACTGTATACCTTGGACCTTCTTATTGACGATGAAACAAAGAAATTGCATCGGAATTAAATACAAAAGGCACAATGCCGACTTAAGTACAAGAAGACTGACTCTTCCTATTGTCAATGCTTTGAACCATTCCTGTGACACTAGTTTTGGATTCCGATGCTTCACTTCAGTTTAACTGTATCCCTCAGACCTTCTTATTGACAATGAGACACAGATATTGCATCGGAATTAAATACAAAAGGCACAATGCCGACTTAAGTACAAGAAGACTGACTCTTCTTACCGTCTATGTTTTGAACCATTCCTGTGACACTAGTTATAGATTCCGATGCTTCACGTCAGGTATACTGTATCCCTCTGACCTTATTGCCGATGAAACCCAGAAATTGCATCGGAATTAAATACAAAAGGCCCAATGCCGACGTAAGAAAAAGAAGACTGGCTCTTCTTACTGAATATGTTTTGAACCATTCCTGTGACACTAGTTATAGTTTGCGATGCTTCACTTCAGGTTTACTGTATCCCTCTGACCTTCTTATTGACTATGAAACACAGAAATTGCATCGGAATTAAATACAAAAGGCCCAATGCCGACGTAAGAACAAGAAGACTGACTCTTCTTACTGACTATGTTTTGAACCATTGCTGTGACACTAGTTATAGTTTGCGATGCTTCACTTCAGGTTTACTGTATCCCTCTGACCTTCTTATTGACTATGAATCACAGAAATTGCATAGGAATTAAATACAAAAGCCACAATGCCGACTTAAGTACAAGAAGACTGTCCCTTCTTACTGTCTATTTTTTGAACCATTCCTGTGACTCTAGTTATAGATTCCGATGCTTCACTTCAGGTTTACTGTTTCCCTGGGACCTTCTTATTGACGATGAATCACAGAAATTGCATAGGAATTAAATACAAAAGCCACAATGCCGACTTAAGTACAAGAAGACTGACTCTTCCTACTGACTAGGTTTTGAACCATTCCCGTGACACTAGTTATGGATTCCGATGCTTAACTCCAGGTTTACTGTATCCCTTGGACCTTGTTATTGACGATGAAACACAGAAGTTGAATCGGAATAAAATAGAAAAGGCACAATGCCGACTTAAGTACAATAAGTACAGGTTAACTGTATCCCTCAGACCTTCTTATTCACAATGAAACACAGATATTGCATCGGAATTAAATACAAAATGCACAACGCCGACTTAAGTACAAGAAGACTGACTCTTCTTACCGTCTATGTTTTGAACCATTCCTGTGACACTAGTTATAGATTCCGATGCTTCACTTCAGGTATACTGTGTCCCTCTGACCTTATTGCCGATGAAACACAGAAATTGCAACGGAATTAAATACAAAAGGCCCAATGCCGACTTAAGAACAAGAAGACTGATTCTTCTTACTGACTATGTTTTGAACTATTCCTGTGACACTAGTTATAGATTCCGATGCTTCACTTCGGGTTTACTGCATCCCACTGACCTTCTTATTGACTATGAAACACAGAAATTGCATCGGATTAAATACAAAAGCCACAATGCCGACTTAAGTACAAGAAGACTGACTCTTCCTACTGTCTATGTTTTGAACCATTCCAGTGACACTAGTTATAGATTCCGATGTTTCACTTCAGGTTTACTGTATCCCTTGTACCTTCTTATTGACGATGAAACACAGAAATTGCATCGGAATAAATACAAAAGGCACAATGCGAACTTAAGTACATGAAGACCGACTCTTCTAATTGACAATGATTTGAACCATTCCTGTGACACTAGTTATAGATTCCGATGCTTTACTTTAGGATTACTGTATCCCTTGGACATTCTTAAAGACGATGAAACACAGAAATTGCATCGGAATGAAATACAAAAGGCACAATGCCGACTTAAGTACAAGAAGACTGACTCTTCTTACTGACTATGATTTGAACCATTCCTGTGACATAAGTTATAGATTCCGATGCTTCACTCTAGGTTTACTATATCCCTTGGACCTTCTTATTGACGATGAAACACAGAAATTTCATCGGAATTAAACACAAAAGGCACAATGCCGACTTAAGGACAAGAAGACTCACTCCTCTTACTGACTTTGTTTTGAACCATTCCTGTGACACTAGTTATAGATTCCGATGCTTCACTTCCGGTTTACTGTATCCCTCTGACCTTATTGCAGATGAAACACAGAAATTGCATCGGAATTAAATACAAAAGGCCCAATGCCGACTTAAGAACAAGAAGACTGACTCTTCTTACTGACTATGTTTTGAACCACTCCTGTGACACTAGTTATAGATTCCGATGCTTCAATTCAGGTTTACTGTATCCCTCTGACCTTCTTATTGACTATGAAACACAGAAATTGCATCGGAATTAAATAGAAAAGGCACAATGCCGGCTTAAGTACAAGAAGACTGACCCTTCTTACTGTCTATGTTTTGAACCATTCCTGTGACACTAGTTATAGATTCCGATGCTTCACTTCAGGTTTACTGTATCCCTCTGACCTTCTTATTGACGATGAAACACAGATATTGCATCGGAATTAAATACAAAAGGCATAATGCCGACTTAAGTACATGAAGACTGACTCTTCTTACTGACTATGTTTTGAACCATTCCTGTGACACTAGCAATAGATTCCGATGCTTCACTTCGGGTTTACTGTATCCCTCTGACCTTCTTATAGACGAAGAAACACAGATATTGCATGGGAATTAAATACAAAAGGCATAATGCCGACTTAAGTACATGAAGACTGACTCTTCTTACTGTCTATGATTTGAACCATTCCATTGACACTACTTGTAGATTCCGATACTTCACTTCAGGTTTATTGTATCCCTCTGACCTTCCTATTGACGATGAAACACAGAAATTGCATCGGAATTAAATAGAAAAGGCACAATGTCGACTTAAGTACAAGACGACTGTCTCTTCTTACTGTCTATGTTTTGAACCTTTCCTGTGACACTAGTTATAGATTCCGATGCATCGCTCCAGGTTTACTGTATCCCTTGGACCTTCTTATTGTCGATGAAACACAGATATTGCATCGGAATTAAATAGAAAAGGCACAATGCCGACTTAAGTACAAGAAGACTGACACTTCTTACTGTCTATGTTTTGAACCTTTCCTGTGACACTAGTAATAGATTCCGATGCATCACTCCAGGTTTACTGTATCCCTTGGACCTTCTTATTGACGATGAAACACAGATATTGCATTGGAATTAAATAGAAAAGGCACAAAGCCGACTTAAGTACAAGAAGACTGACACTTCTTACTGACTATGTTTTGAACCATTACTGTGACACTAGTTATTGATTCCTATGCTTCACTTCAGGGTTACTGTATACCTTGGAACTTCTTATTGACGATGAAACACAGAAATTGCATCGGAATTAAATACAAAAGGCACAATGCCGACTTAAGTACAAGAAGACTGACTCTTCCTACTGTCAATGTTTTGAACCATTCCTGTGACACTAGTTTTGGATTCCGATGCTTCACTTCAGGTTAACTGTATCCCTCAGACCTTCTTATTGACAATGAAACACAGAAATTGCATCGGAAATAAATACAAAAGGCACAATGCCGACTTAAGTACAAGAACACTGACTCTTCTTACTGTCTATTTTTTGAACCATTCCTGTGACACTAGTTATAGATTCCGATGCTTCACTTCAGGTTTACTGTATCCCTCTGACCTTATTGCCGATGAAACACACATAATGCATCGGAATTAAATACAAAAGGCACAATGCAGACTTAAGGACAAGAAGACTGATTCTTCTTACTGACTATGTTTTGAACCATTCCTGTGACACTAGTTATAGATTCCGATGCTTCACTTCAGGTTTACTGTATCCCTCTGACCTTCTTATTGACTATGAAACACAGAAAATGCATCGGAATATACATACAAAAGCCACAATGCCGACATAAGTAGAAGAAGACTGCCCCTTCTTACTGTCTATGTTTTGAACCATTCCTGTGACAGTAGTTATAGAATCCGATGCTTCACTTCAGGTTTACTGTTTCCCTTGGACCTTCTTATTGACGATGAAACACAGATATTGCATCGGAATTAAATACAAAAGGCACAGTGCCGACTTAAGTACAAGAAGACTGACTTTTCCTGCTGTCTATGTTTTGAACCATTTCTCTGACACTAGTTACAGAGTCCGATGCTTCACTTCAGGTTTACTGTATCCCTTAGACCTTCTTATTGACAATGAATCACAGAAATTGCATCGGTATTATATACAAAAGGCAAAATGCCGACTTAAGTACAAGAAGAGTGACTCTTCTTTCTGTCTATATTTTGAACCATTCCAGTGACACTAGTTATAGATTCCGATGCTTCACTTCAGGTTTACTGTATCCCTTGGACCTTCTTATTGACGATGATACACAGAAATTGCATCGGAATTAAATACAAAAAGCACAATGCAGACTTAAGTACAAGAAGACTGACTCTTCTTACTGTCTATGTTTTGAACCATCACTGTGACACTAGTTGTAGATTCCGATGCTTCACTCCAGGTTTACTGTATCCCTTGGACCTTCTTATTGACGATGAAACACAGAAATTGCATCGGAATTAAATACAAAAGGCACAATGCCGACTTAAGGACAAGAAGACTGAATCTTCTTACTGACTATGCTTTGTACCATTCCTGTGACACTAGTTGTAGATTCCGATGCTTCACTTCAGGTGTACTGTATCCCTCTGACCTTCTTATTGACGGTGAAACACAGAAATTGCATCGGAATTAAATACAAAAGGCGCAATCCCGACTTAACTACATGAAGACCGACTCTTCTTACTGAGTATGATTGAACCATTCCTGTGACACTACTTATAGATTCCGATGCTTCACATCAGGTTTACCGTATCCCTTGGACATTCTTATAAACAATGAAACACAGAAATTGCATCGGAATTGAATACAAAAGGCACAATGCCGACTGAAGTGCAACAAGACTAACTATTCTTACTGTCTATATTTTGAACCATTCCTGTGACACAAGTAATAGATTCCGATGCTTCACTCCAGGTATACTGTATCCCTTGGACCTTCTTATTGACGATGAAACACAGAAATTGCATCGGAATTAAATACAAAAGGCACAATGCCGACTTAAGTACAAGCAGACTGACTCTTCTTACTATGTTTTGAACCATTCCTGTGACACTAGTTATAGATTTCGATGCTTCACTCCAAGTTTACTGTATCCGTTGGACCTTCTTATTAACGATGAAACACAGAAATTTCATCGGAATTAAACACAAAAGGCACAATGCCGACTTAAGGAGAAGAAGACTGACTCTTCTTACTGACTATGTTTTGAACCACTCCTGTGACACTAGTTATAGATTCCGATGCTTCACGTCAGGGTTACTGTATACCTTGGACCCTCTTATTGACGATGAAACACAGAAATTGCATCGGAATTAAATACAAAAGGCACAATGCCTACTTAAGTACAAGAAGACTGACTCTTCCTACTGTCAATGCTTTGAACCATTCCTGTGACACTAGTTATAGATTCCGATGCTTCACTTCTGGTTTACTGTATCCCTCTGACCTTATTGCCGATGAAACACAGAAATTGCATCGGAATTAAATACAAAAGGCCCAATGCCGACTTAAGAACAAGAAGACTGACTCTTCTTACTGACTATGTTTTGAACCATTCCTGTGACACTAGTTATAGATTCCGATGCTTCACTTCAGGTTTACTGTATCCCTCTGACCTTCTTATTGACTATGAAACACAGAAATTGCATCGGATTTAAATAGAAAAGGCACAATGCCGGCTTAAGTACAAGAAGACTGACTCTTCTTTCTGTCTATATTTTGAACCATTCCAGTGACACTAGTTATAGATCCCGATGCTTCACTTCAGGTATACTGTATCCCTTGGACCTTCTTATTGACGATGAAACACATAAATTGCATCGGAATAAATACAGAAGGCACAATGCGAACTTAAGTACATGAAGACCGACTCTTCTTATTGACAATGATTTGAACCATTCCTGTGACACTAGTTATAGATTCCGATGCTTTACTTCAGGTTTACTGTATCCCTTGGACATTCTTAAAGACGATGAAACACAGAAATTGCATCGGAATTAAATTAAAAAGGTACAATGCCGACTTAAGTACAAGAAGCCTGACACTTCTTACTGTCTATGATTTGAACCATTCCTGTGACAATAGTTATAGATTCCGATGCTTCACTCCAGGGTTACTATACCCCTTGGACCTTCTTATTGACGATGAAACACAGAAATTTCATCGGAATTAAACACAAAAGGCACAATACCGACTTAAGGACAAGAAGACTCACTCTTCTTACTGACTTTGTTTTGAACCATTCCTGTGACACTAGTTATAGATTCCGATGCTTCACTTCTGGTTTACTGTATCCCTCTGACCTTATTGCCGATGAAACACAGAGATTGCATCGGAATTAAATACAAAAGCCCCAATGCCGACTTAAGAACAAGAAGACTGACTCTTCTTACTGACTATGTTTTGAACCATTCCTGTGACACTAGTTATAGATTCCGATGCTTCACTTCAGGTTTACTGTATCCCTCTGACCTTCTTATTGACTATGAAAGACAGAAATTGCATCGGAATTAAATAGAAAAGGCACAATACCGGCTTAAGTACAAGAAGACTGACCCTTCTTACTGTCTATGATTTGAACCATTCCTGTGACACTAGTTATAGATTCCGATGCTTCATTTCAGGTTTACTGTATCGCTAGGACCTTCTTATTGACGATGAAACACAGAAATTGCATCGGAATTAAATACAAAAGGCACATTGCCGACTTAAGGACAAGAAGACTGACTCATCTTACTGCCTATGTTTTGAACCATTCCTGTGACACTAGCAATAGATTCCGATGCATCACTTCGGGTTTACTGTATCCCTCTGGCCTTCTTATTGACGATGAAACACAGATATTGCATCGGAATTAAATACAAAAGGCATAATGCCGACTTAAGTACATGAAGACTGACTCTTCTTACTGTCTATGATTTGAACCATTCCATTGACATTACTTGTAGATTCCGATACTTCACTTCAGGTTTATTGTATCCTTCTGACCTTCCTATTGACGATGAAACACAGAAATTGCATCGGAATTAAATAGAAAAGGCACAATGTCGACTTAAGTACAAGACGACTGACTCTTCTTACTCTCTATGTTTTGAACCTTTCCTGTGACACTAGTTATAGATTCCGATGCATCACTCCAGGTTTACTGTATCCCTTGGACCTTCTTATTGACGATGAAACACAGATATTGCATCGGAATTAAATAGAAAAGGCACAATGCCGACTTAAGAACAAGAAGACTGACACTTCTTACTGACTATGTTTTGAACCATTTCTGTGACACTAGTTATAGATTCCTATGCTTCACTTCAGGGTTACTGTATACCTTGGAACTTCTTATTGACGATGAAACACAGAAATTGCATCGGAATTAAATACAAAAGGCACAATGCCGACTTAAGTACAAGAAGACTGACTCTTCCTACTGTCAATGTTTTGAACCATTCCTGTGACACTAGTTTTGGATTCCGATGCTTCACTTCAGGTTAACCGTATCCCTCAGACCTTCTTATTGACAATGAAACACAGAAATTGCATCGGAAATAAATACAAAAGGCACAATGCCGACTTAAGTACAAGAAGACTGACTCTTCTTACTGTCTATGTTTTGAACCATTCCTGTGACACTAGTTATAGATTCCGATGCTTCACTTCAGGTTTACTGTATCCCTCTGACCTTATTGCCGATGAAACACACATATTGCATCGGAATTAAATACAAAAGGCACAATGCAGACTTAAGGACAAGAAGACTGATTCTTCTTACTGACTATGTTTTGGACCATTCCTGTGACACTAGTTATAGATTCCGATGCTTCACTCCAGGTTTACTGTATCCCTTGGACCTTCTTATTGACGATGAAACACAGAAATTCCATCGGAATTAAATACAAAAGGCACAATGCCGACTTAAGGACAAGAAGACTGACTCTTCTTACTGACTATGCTTTGAACCATTCCTGTGACACTAGTTATAGATTCCGATGCTTCACTTCAGGTTTACTGTATCCCTTTGACCTTCTTATTGACGGTGAAACACAGAAATTGCATCGGAATTAAATACAAAAGGCACAATGCTGACTTAAGTACAAGCAGACTGACTCTTCTTACTATGTTTTGAACCATTCCTGTGACACTAGTTATAGATTCCGATGCTTCACTCCAAGTTTACTGTATCCGTTGGACCTTCTTATTGACGATGAAACACAGAAATTGCATCGGAATAAATACAAAAGGCACAATGCCGACTTAAGTACAAGCAGACTGACTCTTCTTACTATGTTTTGAACCATTTCTGTGAATCTAGTTACAGAGTTCGATGCTTCACTTCAGGTTTACTGTATCCCTTGGACCTTCTTGGACAATGAATCACAGAAATTGCATCGGAATTATATACAAAAGGCAAAATGCCGACTTAAGTACAAGAAGACTGACTCTTCTTTCTGTCTATATTTTGAACCATTCCAGTGACACTAGTTATACATTCCGATGCTTCACTTCAGGTATACTGTATCCCTTGGACCTTCTTATTGACGATGAAACACAGAAATGGCATCGGAATTAAATACAAAAAGCACAATGCAGACTTAAGTACAAGAAGACTGACTCTTCTTACTGTCTATGTTTTGAACCATCACTGTGACACTAGTTGTAGATTCCGATGCTTCTCTCCAGGTTTACTATATCCCTTGGACCTTCTTATTGACGATGAAACACAGAAATTGCATCGGAATTAAATATAAAAGGCACAATGCCGACTTAAGGACAAGAAGACTGACTCTTCTTACTGACTATGCTTTGAACCATTCCTGTGACACTAGTTATAGATTCCGATGCTTCACGTCAGGTATACTGTATCCCTCTGACCTTATTGCCGATGAAACACAGAAATTGCATCGGAATTAAATACAAAAGGCCCAATGCCGACGTAAGAACAAGAAGACTGGCTCTTCTTACTGAATATGTTTTGAACCATTCCTGTGACACTAGTTATAGTTTGCGATGCTTCACTTCAGGTTTACTGTATCCCTCTGACCTTCTTATTGACTATGAAACACAGAAATTGCATCGGAATTAAATACAAAAGGCCCAATGCCGACGTAAGAACAAGAAGACTGACTCTTCTTACTGACTATGTTTTGAACCATTGCTGTGACACTAGTTATAGTTTGCGATGCTTCACTTCAGGTTTACTGTATCCCTCTGACCTTCTTATTGACTATGAATCACAGAAATTGCATAGGAATTAAATACAAAAGCCACAATGCCGACTTAAGTACAAGAAGACTGTCCCTTCTTACTGTCTATTTTTTGAACCATTCCTGTGACTCTAGTTATAGATTCCGATGCTTCACTTCAGGTTTACTGTTTCCCTGGGACCTTCTTATTGACGATGAATCACAGAAATTGCATAGGAATTAAATACAAAAGCCACAATGCCGACTTAAGTACAAGAAGACTGACTCTTCCTACTGACTAGGTTTTGAACCATTCCCGTGACACTAGTTATGGATTCCGATGCTTAACTCCAGGTTTACTGTATCCCTTGGACCTTGTTATTGACGATGAAACACAGAAGTTGAATCGGAATAAAATAGAAAAGGCACAATGCCGACTTAAGTACAATAAGTACAGGTTAACTGTATCCCTCAGACCTTCTTATTCACAATGAAACACAGATATTGCATCGGAATTAAATACAAAATGCACAACGCCGACTTAAGTACAAGAAGACTGACTCTTCTTACCGTCTATGTTTTGAACCATTCCTGTGACACTAGTTATAGATTCCGATGCTTCACTTCAGGTATACTGTGTCCCTCTGACCTTATTGCCGATGAAACACAGAAATTGCAACGGAATTAAATACAAAAGGCCCAATGCCGACTTAAGAACAAGAAGACTGATTCTTCTTACTGACTATGTTTTGAACTATTCCTGTGACACTAGTTATAGATTCCGATGCTTCACTTCGGGTTTACTGCATCCCACTGACCTTCTTATTGACTATGAAACACAGAAATTGCATCGGATTAAATACAAAAGCCACAATGCCGACTTAAGTACAAGAAGACTGACTCTTCCTACTGTCTATGTTTTGAACCATTCCAGTGACACTAGTTATAGATTCCGATGTTTCACTTCAGGTTTACTGTATCCCTTGTACCTTCTTATTGACGATGAAACACAGAAATTGCATCGGAATAAATACAAAAGGCACAATGCGAACTTAAGTACATGAAGACCGACTCTTCTAATTGACAATGATTTGAACCATTCCTGTGACACTAGTTATAGATTCCGATGCTTTACTTTAGGATTACTGTATCCCTTGGACATTCTTAAAGACGATGAAACACAGAAATTGCATCGGAATGAAATACAAAAGGCACAATGCCGACTTAAGTACAAGAAGACTGACTCTTCTTACTGACTATGATTTGAACCATTCCTGTGACATAAGTTATAGATTCCGATGCTTCACTCTAGGTTTACTATATCCCTTGGACCTTCTTATTGACGATGAAACACAGAAATTTCATCGGAATTAAACACAAAAGGCACAATGCCGACTTAAGGACAAGAAGACTCACTCCTCTTACTGACTTTGTTTTGAACCATTCCTGTGACACTAGTTATAGATTCCGATGCTTCACTTCCGGTTTACTGTATCCCTCTGACCTTATTGCAGATGAATCACAGAAATTGCATCGGAATTAAATACAAAAGGCCCAATGCCGACTTAAGAACAAGAAGACTGACTCTTCTTACTGACTATGTTTTGAACCACTCCTGTGACACTAGTTATAGATTCCGATGCTTCAATTCAGGTTTACTGTATCCCTCTGACCTTCTTATTGACTATGAAACACAGAAATTGCATCGGAATTAAATAGAAAAGGCACAATGCCGGCTTAAGTACAAGAAGACTGACCCTTCTTACTGTCTATGTTTTGAACCATTCCTGTGACACTAGTTATAGATTCCGATGCTTCACTTCAGGTTTACTGTATCCCTCTGACCTTCTTATTGACGATGAAACACAGATATTGCATCGGAATTAAATACAAAAGGCATAATGCCGACTTAAGTACATGAAGACTGACTCTTCTTACTGACTATGTTTTGAACCATTCCTGTGACACTAGCAATAGATTCCGATGCTTCACTTCGGGTTTACTGTATCCCTCTGACCTTCTTATAGACGAAGAAACACAGATATTGCATGGGAATTAAATACAAAAGGCATAATGCCGACTTAAGTACATGAAGACTGACTCTTCTTACTGTCTATGATTTGAACCATTCCATTGACACTACTTGTAGATTCCGATACTTCACTTCAGGTTTATTGTATCCCTCTGACCTTCCTATTGACGATGAAACACAGAAATTGCATCGGAATTAAATAGAAAAGGCACAATGTCGACTTAAGTACAAGACGACTGTCTCTTCTTACTGTCTATGTTTTGAACCTTTCCTGTGACACTAGTTATAGATTCCGATGCATCGCTCCAGGTTTACTGTATCCCTTGGACCTTCTTATTGTCGATGAAACACAGATATTGCATCGGAATTAAATAGAAAAGGCACAATGCCGACTTAAGTACAAGAAGACTGATACTTCTTACTGTCTATGTTTTGAACCTTTCCTGTGACACTAGTAATAGATTCCGATGCATCACTCCAGGTTTACTGTATCCCTTGGACCTTCTTATTGACGATGAAACACAGATATTGCATTGGAATTAAATAGAAAAGGCACAAAGCCGACTTAAGTACAAGAAGACTGACACTTCTTACTGACTATGTTTTGAACCATTACTGTGACACTAGTTATTGATTCCTATGCTTCACTTCAGGGTTACTGTATACCTTGGAACTTCTTATTGACGATGAAACACAGAAATTGCATCGGAATTAAATACAAAAGGCACAATGCCGACTTAAGTACAAGAAGACTGACTCTTCCTACTGTCAATGTTTTGAACCATTCCTGTGACACTAGTTTTGGATTCCGATGCTTCACTTCAGGTTAACTGTATCCCTCAGACCTTCTTATTGACAATGAAACACAGAAATTGCATCGGAAATAAATACAAAAGGCACAATGCCGACTTAAGTACAAGAACACTGACTCTTCTTACTGTCTATTTTTTGAACCATTCCTGTGACACTAGTTATAGATTCCGATGCTTCACTTCAGGTTTACTGTATCCCTCTGACCTTATTGCCGATGAAACACACATAATGCATCGGAATTAAATACAAAAGGCACAATGCAGACTTAAGGACAAGAAGACTGATTCTTCTTACTGACTATGTTTTGAACCATTCCTGTGACACTAGTTATAGATTCCGATGCTTCACTTCAGGTTTACTGTATCCCTCTGACCTTCTTATTGACTATGAAACACAGAAAATGCATCGGAATATACATACAAAAGCCACAATGCCGACATAAGTAGAAGAAGACTGCCCCTTCTTACTGTCTATGTTTTGAACCATTCCTGTGACAGTAGTTATAGAATCCGATGCTTCACTTCAGGTTTACTGTTTCCCTTGGACCTTCTTATTGACGATGAAACACAGATATTGCATCGGAATTAAATACAAAAGGCACAGTGCCGACTTAAGTACAAGAAGACTGACTTTTCCTGCTGTCTATGTTTTGAACCATTTCTCTGACACTAGTTACAGAGTCCGATGCTTCACTTCAGGTTTACTGTATCCCTTAGACCTTCTTATTGACAATGAATCACAGAAATTGCATCGGTATTATATACAAAAGGCAAAATGCCGACTTAAGTACAAGAAGAGTGACTCTTCTTTCTGTCTATATTTTGAACCATTCCAGTGACACTAGTTATAGATTCCGATGCTTCACTTCAGGTTTACTGTATCCCTTGGACCTTCTTATTGACGATGATACACAGAAATTGCATCGGAATTAAATACAAAAAGCACAATGCAGACTTAAGTACAAGAAGACTGACTCTTCTTACTGTCTATGTTTTGAACCATCACTGTGACACTAGTTGTAGATTCCGATGCTTCACTCCAGGTTTACTGTATCCCTTGGACCTTCTTATTGACGATGAAACACAGAAATTGCATCGGAATTAAATACAAAAGGCACAATGCCGACTTAAGGACAAGAAGACTGAATCTTCTTACTGACTATGCTTTGTACCATTCCTGTGACACTAGTTGTAGATTCCGATGCTTCACTTCAGGTGTACTGTATCCCTCTGACCTTCTTATTGACGGTGAAACACAGAAATTGCATCGGAATTAAATACAAAAGGCGCAATCCCGACTTAACTACATGAAGACCGACTCTTCTTACTGAGTATGATTGAACCATTCCTGTGACACTACTTATAGATTCCGATGCTTCACATCAGGTTTACCGTATCCCTTGGACATTCTTATAAACAATGAAACACAGAAATTGCATCGGAATTGAATACAAAAGGCACAATGCCGACTGAAGTGCAACAAGACTAACTATTCTTACTGTCTATATTTTGAACCATTCCTGTGACACAAGTAATAGATTCCGATGCTTCACTCCAGGTATACTGTATCCCTTGGACCTTCTTATTGACGATGAAACACAGAAATTGCATCGGAATTAAATACAAAAGGCACAATGCCGACTTAAGTACAAGCAGACTGACTCTTCTTACTATGTTTTGAACCATTCCTGTGACACTAGTTATAGATTCCGATGCTTCACTCCAAGTTTACTGTATCCGTTGGACCTTCTTATTGACGATGAAACACAGAAATTTCATCGGAATTAAACACAAAAGGCACAATGCCGACTTAAGGAGAAGAAGACTGACTCTTCTTACTGACTATGTTTTGAACCACTCCTGTGACACTAGTTATAGATTCCGATGCTTCACGTCAGGGTTACTGTATACCTTGGACCCTCTTATTGACGATGAAACACAGAAATTGCATCGGAATTAAATACAAAAGGCACAATGCCTACTTAAGTACAAGAAGACTGACTCTTCCTACTGTCAATGCTTTGAACCATTCCTGTGACACTAGTTATAGATTCCGATGCTTCACTTCTGGTTTACTGTATCCCTCTGACCTTATTGCCGATGAAACACAGAAATTGCATCGGAATTAAATACAAAAGGCCCAATGCCGACTTAAGAACAAGAAGACTGACTCTTCTTACTGACTATGTTTTGAACCATTCCTGTGACACTAGTTATAGATTCCGATGCTTCACTTCAGGTTTACTGTATCCCTCTGACCTTCTTATTGACTATGAAACACAGAAATTGCATCGGATTTAAATAGAAAAGGCACAATGCCGGCTTAAGTACAAGAAGACTGACTCTTCTTTCTGTCTATATTTTGAACCATTCCAGTGACACAAGTTATAGATCCCGATGCTTCACTTCAGGTATACTGTATCCCTTGGACCTTCTTATTGACGATGAAACACATAAATTGCATCGGAATAAATACAGAAGGCACAATGCGAACTTAAGTACATGAAGACCGACTCTTCTTATTGACAATGATTTGAACCATTCCTGTGACACTAGTTATAGATTCCGATGCTTTACTTCAGGTTTACTGTATCCCTTGGACATTCTTAAAGACGATGAAACACAGAAATTGCATCGGAATTAAATTAAAAAGGTACAATGCCGACTTAAGTACAAGAAGCCTGACACTTCTTACTGTCTATGATTTGAACCATTCCTGTGACAATAGTTATAGATTCCGATGCTTCACTCCAGGGTTACTATACCCCTTGGACCTTCTTATTGACGATGAAACACAGAAATTTCATCGGAATTAAACACAAAAGGCACAATACCGACTTAAGGACAAGAAGACTCACTCTTCTTACTGACTTTGTTTTGAACCATTCCTGTGACACTAGTTATAGATTCCGATGCTTCACTTCTGGTTTACTGTATCCCTCTGACCTTATTGCCGATGAAACACAGAGATTGCATCGGAATTAAATACAAAAGCCCCAATGCCGACTTAAGAACAAGAAGACTGACTCTTCTTACTGACTATGTTTTGAACCATTCCTGTGACACTAGTTATAGATTCCGATGCTTCACTTCAGGTTTACTGTATCCCTCTGACCTTCTTATTGACTATGAAAGACAGAAATTGCATCGGAATTAAATAGAAAAGGCACAATACCGGCTTAAGTACAAGAAGACTGACCCTTCTTACTGTCTATGTTTTGAACCATTC
Source organism: Schistocerca serialis cubense (assembly GCF_023864345.2). NCBI lineage: Eukaryota > Metazoa > Arthropoda > Insecta > Orthoptera > Acrididae > Schistocerca > Schistocerca serialis. The sequence continues at coordinate 5,209,998 of NC_064639.1, read as the reverse complement.
CTGTGACACTAGTTATAGATTCCGATGCTTCATTTCAGGTTTACTGTATCGCTAGGACCTTCTTATTGACGATGAAACACAGAAATTGCATCGGAATTAAATACAAAAGGCACATTGCCGACTTAAGGACAAGAAGACTGACTCATCTTACTGCCTATGTTTTGAACCATTCCTGTGACACTAGCAATAGATTCCGATGCATCACTTCGGGTTTACTGTATCCCTCTGGCCTTCTTATTGACGATGAAACACAGATATTGCATCGGAATTAAATACAAAAGGCATAATGCCGACTTAAGTACATGAAGACTGACTCTTCTTACTGTCTATGATTTGAACCATTCCATTGACATTACTTGTAGATTCCGATACTTCACTTCAGGTTTATTGTATCCTTCTGACCTTCCTATTGACGATGAAACACAGAAATTGCATCGGAATTAAATAGAAAAGGCACAATGTCGACTTAAGTACAAGACGACTGACTCTTCTTACTCTCTATGTTTTGAACCTTTCCTGTGACACTAGTTATAGATTCCGATGCATCACTCCAGGTTTACTGTATCCCTTGGACCTTCTTATTGACGATGAAACACAGATATTGCATCGGAATTAAATAGAAAAGGCACAATGCCGACTTAAGAACAAGAAGACTGACACTTCTTACTGACTATGTTTTGAACCATTTCTGTGACACTAGTTATAGATTCCTATGCTTCACTTCAGGGTTACTGTATACCTTGGAACTTCTTATTGACGATGAAACACAGAAATTGCATCGGAATTAAATACAAAAGGCACAATGCCGACTTAAGTACAAGAAGACTGACTCTTCCTACTGTCAATGTTTTGAACCATTCCTGTGACACTAGTTTTGGATTCCGATGCTTCACTTCAGGTTAACCGTATCCCTCAGACCTTCTTATTGACAATGAAACACAGAAATTGCATCGGAAATAAATACAAAAGGCACAATGCCGACTTAAGTACAAGAAGACTGACTCTTCTTACTGTCTATGTTTTGAACCATTCCTGTGACACTAGTTATAGATTCCGATGCTTCACTTCAGGTTTACTGTATCCCTCTGACCTTATTGCCGATGAAACACACATATTGCATCGGAATTAAATACAAAAGGCACAATGCAGACTTAAGGACAAGAAGACTGATTCTTCTTACTGACTATGTTTTGGACCATTCCTGTGACACTAGTTATAGATTCCGATGCTTCACTCCAGGTTTACTGTATCCCTTGGACCTTCTTATTGACGATGAAACACAGAAATTCCATCGGAATTAAATACAAAAGGCACAATGCCGACTTAAGGACAAGAAGACTGACTCTTCTTACTGACTATGCTTTGAACCATTCCTGTGACACTAGTTATAGATTCCGATGCTTCACTTCAGGTTTACTGTATCCCTTTGACCTTCTTATTGACGGTGAAACACAGAAATTGCATCGGAATTAAATACAAAAGGCACAATGCTGACTTAAGTACAAGCAGACTGACTCTTCTTACTATGTTTTGAACCATTCCTGTGACACTAGTTATAGATTCCGATGCTTCACTCCAAGTTTACTGTATCCGTTGGACCTTCTTATTGACGATGAAACACAGAAATTGCATCGGAATAAATACAAAAGGCACAATGCCGACTTAAGTACAAGCAGACTGACTCTTCTTACTATGTTTTGAACCATTTCTGTGAATCTAGTTACAGAGTTCGATGCTTCACTTCAGGTTTACTGTATCCCTTGGACCTTCTTGGACAATGAATCACAGAAATTGCATCGGAATTATATACAAAAGGCAAAATGCCGACTTAAGTACAAGAAGACTGACTCTTCTTTCTGTCTATATTTTGAACCATTCCAGTGACACTAGTTATACATTCCGATGCTTCACTTCAGGTATACTGTATCCCTTGGACCTTCTTATTGACGATGAAACACAGAAATGGCATCGGAATTAAATACAAAAAGCACAATGCAGACTTAAGTACAAGAAGACTGACTCTTCTTACTGTCTATGTTTTGAACCATCACTGTGACACTAGTTGTAGATTCCGATGCTTCTCTCCAGGTTTACTATATCCCTTGGACCTTCTTATTGACGATGAAACACAGAAATTGCATCGGAATTAAATATAAAAGGCACAATGCCGACTTAAGGACAAGAAGACTGACTCTTCTTACTGACTATGCTTTGAACCACTCCTGTGACACTAGTTATAGATTCCGATGCTTCACTTCAGGTTTACTGTATCCCTCTGACCTTCTTTTTGACGGTGAAACACAGAAATTGCATCGGAATTAAATACAAAAGGCGCAATGCCAACTTAAGTACATGAAGACCGACTCTTCTTACTGAGAATGATTGAACCATTCCTGTGACACTAGTTATAGATTCCGATGCTTCACATCAGGTTTACTGTATCCCTTGGACATTCTTATAAACAATGAAACACAGAAATTACATCGGAATTGAATACAAAAGGCTCAATGCCGACTTAAGTGCAAGAAGACTAACTATTCTTACTGTCTATATTTTGCACCATTCCTGTGACACTAGTTATAGATTCCGATGCTTCACTCCAGGTGTACTGTATCCCTTGGACCTTCTTATTGAAGATGAAACACAGAAATTGCATCGGAATTAAATACAAAAGACACAATGCGACTTAAGTACAAGCAGACTGACTCTTCTTACTATGTTTTGAACCATTCCTGTGACACTAGTTATAGATTCCGATGCTTCACTCCAAGTTTACTGTATCCGTTGGACCTTCTTATTGACGATGAAACACAGAAATTTCATCGGAATTAAACACAAAAGGCACAATGCCGACTTAAGGAGAAGAAGACTGACTCTTCTTACTGACTATGTTTTGAACCACTCCTGTGACACTAGTTATAGATACCGATGCTTCACTTCAGGGTTACTGTATACCTTGGACATTCTTATTGACGATGAAACACAGAAATTGCATCGGAATTAAATACAAAAGGCACAATGCCGACTTAAGTACAAGAAGACTGACTCTTCCTACTGTCAATGCTTTGAACCATTCCTGTGACACTAGTTTTGGATTCCGATGCTTCACTTCAGGTTAACTGTATCCCTCAGACCTTCTGATTGACAATGAAACACAGAAAATGCATCGGAATTAAATACAAAAGGCACAATGCCGACTTAAGTACATGAAGACTGACTCTTCTTACTGTCTATGTTTTGAACCATTCCATTGACACTACTTGTAGATTCCGATACTTCACTTCAGGTTTATTGTATCCCTCTGACCTTCCTATTGACGATGAAACACAGAAATTGCATCGGAATTAAATAGAAAAGGCACAATGTCGACTTAAGTACAAGACGACTGACTCTTTTTACTGTCTATGTTTTGAACGTTTCCTGTGACACTAGTTATAGATTCCTATGCCTCACTCCAGGTTTACTGTATCCCTTGGACCTTCTTATTGACGATGAAACACAGATTTTGCACCGGAATTAAAGAGAAAAGGCACAATGCCGACTTAAGTACAAGAAGACTGACACTTCTTACTGACTATGTTTTGAACCATTCCTGTGAACTAGTTATAGATTCCTATGCTTCACTTCAGGGTTACTGTATACCTTGGAACTTCTTATTGACGATGAAACACAGAAATTGCAACGGAATTAAATACAAAAGGCACAATGCCGACTTAAGTACAAGAAGACTGACTCTTCCTACTGAAATGTTTTGAACCATTCCTGTGACACTAGTTTTGGATTCCGATGCTTCAGTTCAGGTTAACTGTATCCCTCAGACCTTCTTATTGACAATGAAACACAGAAATTGAGTCGGAATTAAATACAAAAGGCACAATGCCGACTTAAGTACAAGAAGACTGACTCTTCTTACTGTCTATGTTTTGAACCATTCCTGTGACACTAGTTATAGATTCCGATGCTTCACTTCAGTTTTACTGTATCCCTCTGACGTTATTGCCGATGAAACACAGATATTGCATCGGAATTAAATACAAAAGACACAATGCCGACTTAAGGACAAGCAGCCTGACTCATCTTACTGACTATGTTTTGAACCTTTCCTGTGACACTAGTTGTAGATTCCGATGCTTCACTTCAAGTTTACTGTATCCCTCTGACCTTCTTATTGACTATGAAACACAGAAAATGCATCGGAATTAAATACAAAAGCCACAATGCCGACATAAGTAGAAGAAGACTGAGCCTCATTACCGTCTATGTTTTGAACCATTGCTGTGACACTAGTTATAGATTCCGATGCTTCACTTCAGGTTTACTGTTTCCCTTGGACCTACTTATTGACGAGGAAACACAGAAATTGCATCGGAATTAAATACAAAAGGCACAATGCCGACTAAGGTACAAGAAGACTGACTCTTCTTACTGTCTATATTTTGAACCATTCCAGTGACACTAGTTATAGATTCCGATGCTTCACTTCAGTTTTACTGTATTCCGTGGACTTTCTTATTGACGATTAAAACACATAAATTGCATCGGAATTAAATACAAAAGGCACAATGTCGACTTAAGTACAAGAAGACTGACTCTTCTTACTGTCTATGATTTGAACCATCACTGTGACACTAGTTGTAGGTTCCGATGCTTCACTCCAGGTTTACTGTATCCCTTGGACATTCTTATAAACAATGAAACACAGAAATTGCATCGGAATTGAATACAAAAGGCTCAATGCCGACTTAAGTGCAAGAATACTAACTATTCTTACTGTCTATATTTTGCACCATTCCTGTGTCACTAGTTATAGATTCCGATGCTTCACTCCAGGTATACTGTATCCCTTGGACCTTCTTATTGAAGATGAAACACAGAAATTGCATCGGAATTAAATACAAAAGGCACAATGCGACTTAAGTACAAGCAGACTGACTCTTCTTACTAAGTTTTGAACCATTCCTGTGGCACAAGTTATAGATTCCGATGCTTCACTCCAAGTTTACTGTATCCGTTGGACCTTCTTATTGACGATGAAACACAGAAATTTCATCGGAATTAAACACAAGAGGCACAATGCCGACTTAAGGAGAAGAAGACTGACTCTTCTTACTGACTATGCTTTGAACCACTCCTGTGACACTAGTTATAGATTCCGATGCTTCACTTCAGGGTTACTGTATACCTTGGACCTTCTTATTGACGATGAAACACAGAAATTGCATCGGAATTAAATACAAAAGGCACAATGCCGACTTAAGTACAAGAAGACTGACTCTTCCTACTGTCAATGCTTTGAACCATTCCTGTGACACTAGTTTTGGATTCCGATGCTTCACTTCAGGTTAACTGTATCCCTCAGACCTTCTGATTGACAATGAAACACAGAAAATGCATCGGAATTAAATACAAAAGGCACAATGCCGACTTAAGTACAAGAAGACTGACTCTTCTTACTGTCAATGATTTGAACCATTCCTGTGACACTAGTTATAGATTCCGATGCTTTACTTCAGGTTTACTGTATCCCTTGGACATTCTTAATGACGATGAAACACAGAAATTGCATCGGAATTAAATACAAAAGGCACAATGCCGACTTAAGTACATGAAGACTGACTCTTCTTACTGTCTATGTTTTGAACCATTCCATTGACACTACTTGTAGATTCCGATACTTCACTTCAGGTTTATTGTATCCCTCTGACCTTCCTATTGACGATGAAACACAGAAATTGCATCGGAATTAAATAGAAAAGGCACAATGTCGACTTAAGTACAAGACGACTGACTCTTTTTACTGTCTATGTTTTGAACGTTTCCTGTGACACTAGTTATAGATTCCTATGCCTCACTCCAGGTTTACTGTATCCCTTGGACCTTCTTATTGACGATGAAACACAGATATTGCACCGGAATTAAAGAGAAAAGGCACAATGCCGACTTAAGTACAAGAAGACTGACACTTCTTACTGACTATGTTTTGAACCATTCCTGTGACACTAGTTATAGATTCCTGTGCTTCACTTCAGGGTTACTGTATACCTTGGAACTTCTTATTGACGATGAAACACAGAAATTGCAACGGAATTAAATACAAAAGGCACAATGCCGACTTAAGTACAAGAAGACTGACTCTTCCTACTGTCAATGTTTGAACGATTCCTGTGACACTAGTTTTGGATTCCGATGCTTCACTTCAGGTTAACTGTATCCCTCAGACCTTCTTATTGACAATGAAACACAGAAATTGAGTCGGAATTAAATACAAAACGCACAATGCCGACTTAAGTACAAGAAGACTGACTCTTCTTACTGTCTATGTTTTGAACCATTCCTGTGACACTAGTTATAGATTCCGATGCTTCACTTCAGTTTTACTGTATCCCTCTGACGTTATTGCCGATGAAACACAGATATTGCATCGGAATTAAATACAAAAGGCACAATGCCGACTTAAGGACAAGCAGACTGACTCATCTTACTGACTATGTTTTGAACCTTTCCTGTGACACTAGTTGTAGATTCCGATCCTTCACTTCAAGTTTACTGTATCCCTCTGACCTTCTTATTGACTATGAAACACAGAAAATGCATCGGAATTAAATACAAAAGCCACAATGCCGACATAAGTAGAAGAAGACTGAGCCTTCTTACTGTCTATGTTTTGAACCATTCCTGTGACACTAGTTATAGATTCCGATGCTACTCTTCAGGTTTACTGTTTCCCTTGGACCTACTTATTGACGAGGAAACACAGAAATTGCATCGGAATTAAGTACAAAAGGCACAATGCCGACTAAGGTACAAGAAGACTGACTCTTCTTACTGTCTATATTTTGAACCATTCCAGTGACATTAGTTATAGATTCCGATGCTTCACTTCAGTTTTACTGTATTCCGTGGACTTTCTTATTGACGATTAAAACACATAAATTGCATCGGAATTAAATACAAAAGGCACTATGTCGACTTAAGTACAAGAAGACTGACTCTTCTTACAGTCTATGATTTGAACCATGACTGTGACACTAGTTGTAGGTTCCGATGCTTCACTCAAGGTTTACTGTATCCCTTGGACCTTCTTATTGATGATGAAACACAGAAATTGCATCGGAATTAAATACAAAGGGCACAATGCCGACTTAAGGACAAGATGACTGACTCTTCCTACTGACTATGCTTTGAACCATATCTGTGACACTAGTTATAGATTCCGATGCTTCACTTCAGGTTTACTGTATCCCTCTGACCTTCTTATTGACGGTGAAACACAGAAATTGCATCGGAATTAAATACAAAAGGCACAATGCCGACTTAAGTACATGAATACCGACTCTTCTTACTGAGAATGATTGAACCATTCCTGTGACACTAGTTATAGATTCCGATGCTTCACGTCAGGTGTACTGTATCCCTCTGACCTTATTTACGATGAAACACAGAAATTGCATCGGAATTAAATACAAAAGGCACAATGCCGACTTAAGGACAAGAAGACTGACTCTTCTTACTGACTATGTTTTGAACCATTCCTGTGACTCTAGTTATAGATTCCGATGCTTCACTTCAGGTTTACTGTATTCCTTGGACCTTCTTATTGACGATTATAACACATAAATTGCACCGAAATTAAATACAAAAGGCACAATGCCGACTTAAGTACAAGAACACGGACTCTTCTTACTGTCTATGTTTGAACCATTACTGTGACACTAGTTATAGACTCCGATGCTTCACTCCAGGTTTACTGTATCCCTTGGACCTTCTTATTGACGATGAAACACAGAAATTGCATCGGAATTAAATAGATAAGGCACAATGCCGACTGAAGTACAAGAAGACTTACTCTTCTTACTGATTATAGTTTGAACCATTCCTGTTACACTAGTTATAGATTCCGATACTTTACTTCAGGTTTACTGTGTACCTTGGACCTTCTTATTGACCACGAAACACAGAAATTGCATCGGAATTAAATACAAAAGGCACAATGCCGACTTAAGTACAAGCAGACTGACTCTTCTTACTATGTTTTGAACCATTCCTGTGACTCTAGTTATAGATTCCGATGCTTCACTTTAGGTTTACTGTATAACTTGGACCTTCTTATTGACGATGAAACACAGAAATTGCATCGGAATTAAATACAAAAGGCACAATGCCGGCTGAAGTACAAGAAGACTGACTCTTCCTACTTTCTATGTTTTGAACCATTCCTGTGATACTAGTTATAGATTCCGATGCTTCACTTCAGGTGTACTGTATCCCTCTGACCTTATTTACGATGAAACACAGAAATTGCATCGGAAATAAATACAAAAGGCACAATGCCGACTTAAGGACAAGAAGACTGACTCTTCCTACTGACTATGTTTTGAACCATTCCTGTGACTCTAGTTATAGATTCCGATGCTTCACTTCAGGTTTACTGTATCCCTCTGACCTTCTTATTGACGATGAAACACAGAAATTGCATCGGAATTAAATAAAAAAGCCACAAAGCCGACTTAAGTACAAGAAGACAGACTCTTCTTACCGTCTATGATTTGATCCATTCCTGTGACACTAGTTATAGATTCCGACGCGTCACTTCAGTTTTACTGTATTCCGTGGACCTTCTTATTGACGATTAAAACACATAAATTGCATCGGAATTAAATACAAAAGGCACAATGTCGACTTAAGTACAAGAAGACTGACTCTTCTTACTGTCTATGATTTGAACCATCACTGTGACACTAGTTGTAGATTCCGATGCTTCACTCCAGGTTTACTGTACCCCTTGGACCTTCTTATTGACGATGAAACACAGAAATTGCATCGGAATTAAATACAAAAGGCACAATACCGACTGATGTACAAGAAGACTGACTCTTCCTACTGTCTATGTTTTGAACCATTCCTGCGACACTAGTTTTGGATTCCGATGCTTCACTTCAGGTTTACTGTATCCCTCTGACCTTCATATTGACGATGACACACGGAAATTGCATCGGAATTAAATACAAAAGGCACAATGCCGGCTGAAGTACAAGAAAACTGACTCTTCCTACTTTCTATGTTTTGAACCATTCCTGTGATACTAGTTATAGATTCCGATGCTTCACTTCAGGTGTACTGTATCCCTCTGACCTTATTTACGATGAAACACAGAAATTGCATCGGAATTAAATACAAAAGGTACAATGCCGACTTAAGGACATGAAGACTGACTCTTCTTACTGACTATGCTTTGAACCATTCCTGTGACTCTAGTTATAGATTCCGATGCTTCACTTCAGGTTTACTGTATCCCTCTGACCTTCTTATTGACGATGAAACACAGAAATTGCATCGGAATTAAATAAAAAAGCCACAATGCCGACTTAAGTACAAGAAGACAGACTCTTCTTACCGCCTATGATTTGAACCTTTCCTGTGACACTAGTTATAGATTCCGACGCTTCACTTCAGGTTTACTGTTTCCTTTGGACCATCTAATTCACGATGAAACACAGAAAATGCATCGGAATTAAATAGAAAAGGCACAATGCCGACTTAAGTACAAGAAGACTGACTCTTCCTACTGTCTATGTTTTGAACCGTTTCTGTGACACTAGTTATAGAGTCCAATGCTTCACTTCAGGTTTACTGTATCCCTTGGACCTTCTTATTGACGATGAATCACGGAAATTGCATCGGAATTAAATACAAAATGCACAATGCCGACTTAAAGACAAGAAGACTGACTCTTCTTACTGTCAATTCTTTGAACCATTACTGTGACACTAGTTATAGATTCCGATGCTTCACTCCAGGTTTACTGTATCCCTTGGACCTTCGTATTGACGATGAAACACAGAAATTAAATCGGAATTAAATACAAAAGGCACAATGCCGACTTAAGTACAAGAAGACTGACTCTTCTTACTGTCTATGTTTGAACCATTACTGTGACACTAGTTATAGATTCCGATGCTTCACTCCAGGTTTACTGTATCCCTTGGACCTTCTTATTGACGATGAAACACAGAAATTGCATCGGAATTAAATAGATAAGGCACAATGCCGACTGAAGTACAAGAAGACTGACTCTTCTTTCTGATTATAGTTTGAACCATTCCTGTTACACTAGTTATAGATTCCGATACTTTACTTCAGGTTTACTGTGTACCTTGGACCTTCTTATTGACAATGAAACTCAGAAATTGCATTGGAATTAAATACTAAAGGCACAATGCTGACTTAAGTACAAGCAGACTGACTCTTCTTACTATATTTTGAACCATTCCTGTGACACTAGTTATAGATTCCGATGCTTCACTTTAGGTTTACTGTATACCTTGGACCTTCTTATTGACGATGAAACACACAAATTGCATCGGAATTAAATACAAAAGCCACAATGCCGACTGAAGTACAAGAAGACTGACTCTTCCTACTGTCTATGTTTTGAACCATTCCTGCGACACTAGTTTTGGATTCCGATGCTTCACTTCAGGTTTACTGTATCCCTCTGACCTTCATATTGACGATGACACACAGAAATTGCATCGGAATTAAATACAAAAGCCACAATGCCGAATTAAATACAAGAAGACTGACCCTTCTTACTGTCTATGTTTTGAACCATTCCTGTGACACTAGTTATAGATTCCGATGCTTCACTCCAGGTTTACTGTATCCCTTGGACCTTCTTATTGACGATGAAACACAGAAATTGCGTCGGAATTAAATACAGATGGCACAATGCCGACTTAAGTACAAGAAGATGACTCTTCTTACTGACTATGTCTTGAACCATTCCTGTGACACTAGTTATAGATTCCGATGCTTCACTTCAGGTTTACTGTATCCCTCTGACCTTCTTATTGACGATGAAACACAGAAATTGCATCGGAAATAAATACAAAAGGGACAATGCCGACTTAAGTACCCGAAGACTGACTCTTCTTACTGTCAAAGTTTGAACCATTCCTGTGACGATAGTTATAGATTCCGATGCTTCACTTCAGGTTTACTGTATCCTTCTGACCTTCCTATTGACTATGAAACACAGAAAATGCATCGGAATTAAATACAAAAGCCACAATACCGACATAAGTAGAAGAAGACTGAGCCTTCTTACTGTCTAAGTTTTGAACCATTCCTGTGACACTAGTTATAGATTCCGATGCTTCACTTCAGGTTTACTGTTTCCCTTGGACCTACTTATTGACGAGGAAACACAGAAATTGCATCGGAATTAAATACAAAAGGCACAATGCCGACTAAGGTACAAGAAGACTGACTCTTCTTACTGTCTATATTTTGAACCATTCCAGTGACACTAGTTATAGATTCCGATGCTTCACTTCAGTTTTACTGTATTCCGTGGACTTTCTTATTGACGATTAAAACACATAAATTGCATCGGAATTAAATACAAAAGGCACAAAAGCGACTTAAGTACAAGAAGACTGACTCTTCTTACTGTCTATGATTTGAACCATCACTGTGACACTAGTTGTAGGTTCCGATGCTTCACTCCAGGTTTACTGTATCCCTTGGACCTTCTTATTGACGATGAAACACAGAAATTGCATCGGAATTAAATACAAAAGGCACAATGCCGACTTAAGGACAAGATGACTGACTCTTCCTACTGACTATGCTTTGAACCATACCTGTGACACTGGTTATAGATTCCGATGCTTCACTTCAGGTTTACTGTATCCCTCTGACCTTCTTATTGACGGTGAAACACAGAAATTGCATCGGAATTAAATACAAAACGCGCAATGCCGACTTAAGTACATGAAGACCGACTCTTCTTACTGAGAATGATTGAACCATTCCTGTGACACTAGTTATAGATTCCGATGCTTCACGTCAGGTGTACTGTATCCCTCTGACCTTATTTACGATGAAACACAGAAATTGCAACGGAATTAAATAAAAAAGCCACAATGCCGACTTAAGTACAAGAAGACAGACTCTTCTTACTGTCTATATTTTGAAGCATTCCAGTGACACTAGTTATAGATTCCGATGCTTCACTTCAGGTTTACTGTATTCCTTGGACCTTCTTATTGACGATTATAACACATAAATTGCACCGGAATTAAATACAAAAGGCACAATGCCGACTTAAGTACAAGAAGACTGACTCTTCTTACTGTCTATGTTTGAACCATTACTGTGACACTAGTTATAGACTCCGATGCTTCACTCCCGGTTTACTGTATCCCTTGGACCTTCTTATTGACGATGAAACACAGAAATTGCATCGGAATTAAATAGATTAGGCACAATGCCGACTGAAGTACAAGAAGACTGACTCTTCTTACTGATTATAGTTTGAACCATTCCTGTTACACTAGTTATAGATTCCGATACTTTACTTCAGGTTTACTGTGTACCTTGGACCTTCTTATTGACAATGAAACACAGAAATTGCATCGGAATTAAATACAAAAGGCACAATGCCGACTTAAGTATAAGCAGACAGACTCTTCTTCCTATGTTTTGAACCATTCCTGTGACACTAGTTATAGATTCCGATGCTTCACTTTAGGTTTACTGTATAACTTGGACCTTCTTATTGACGATGAAACACAGAAATTGCTTCCGAATTAATTTATAAAAGGCACAATGCCGGCTGAAGTACAAGAAGACTGACTCTTCCTACTTTCTATGTTTTGAACCATTCCTGTGATACTAGTTATAGATTCCGATGCTTCACTTCAGGTGTACTGTATCCCTCTGACCTTATTTACGATGAAACACAGAAATTGCATCGGAATTAAATACAAAAGGCACAATGCCGACTTAAGGACAAGAAGACTGACTCTTCTTACTGACTATGTTTTGAACCATTCCTGTGACTCTAGTTATAGATTCCGATGCTTCACTTCAGGTTTACTGTATCCCTCTGACCTTCTTATTGACGATGAAACACAGAAATTGCATCGGAATTAAATAAAAAAGCCACAAAGCTGACTTAAGTACAAGAAGACAGACTCTTCTTACCGTCTATGATTTGAACCATACCTGTGACACTAGTTATAGATTCCGACGCTTCACTTCAGGTTTACTGTTTTCTTTGGACCTTGTAATTCACGATGAAACACAGAAATTGCATCGGAATTAAATAGAAAAGGCACAATGCCGACTTAAGTACAAGAAGACTGACTCTTCCTACCGTCTATGTTCTGAACCGTTTCTGTGACACTAGTTATAGAGTCCAATGCTTCTCTTCAGGTTTACTGTATCCCTTGGACCTTCTTATTGACGAGGAAAGACAGAAATTGCATCGGAATTAAATACAAAAGGCACAATGCCGACTAAGGTACAAGAAGACTGACTCTTCTTACTGTCTATATTTTGAACCATTCCAGTGACACTAGTTATAGATTCCGATGCTTCACTTCAGTTTTACTGTTGTCCGTGGACCTTCTTATTGACGATTAAAACACATAAATTGCATCGGAATTAAATACAAAAGGCACAATGTCGACTTAAGTACAAGAGGATTGACTCTTCTTACTGTCTATGATTTGAACCATCACTGTGACACTAGTTGTAGATTCCGATGCTTCACTCCAGGTTTACTGTACCCCTTGGACCTTCTTATTGACGATGAAACACAGAAATTGCATCGGAATGAAATAGAAAAGGCACAATGCCGACTGAAGTACAAGAAGACTGACTCTTCCTACTGTCTATGTTTTGAACCATTCCTGCGACACTAGTTTTGGATTCAGATGCTTCACTTCAGGTTTACTGTATCCCTCTGACCTTCATATTGACGATGACACACGGAAATTGCATCGGAATTAAATACAAAAGGCACAATGCCGGCTGAAGTACAAGAAGACTGACTCTTCCTACTTTCTATGTTTTGAACCATTCCTGTGATACTAGTTATAGATTCCGATGCTTCACTTCAGGTGTACTGTATCCCTCTGACCTTATTTACGATGAAACACAGAAATTGCATCGGAATTAAATACAAAAGGCACAATGCCGACTTAAGGACAAGAAGACTGACTCTTCTTACTGACTATGTTTTGAACCATTCCTGCGACTCTAGTTATAGATTCCGATGCTTCACTTCAGGTTTACTGTATCCCTCTGACCTTCTTATTGACGATGAAACACAGAAATTGCATCGGAATTAAATAAATAAGCCACAATGCCGACTTAAGTACAAGAAGACAGACTCTTCTTACCGCCTATGATTTGAACCTTTCCTGTGACATTAGTTATAGATTCCGACGCTTCACTTCAGGTTTACTGTTTCCTTTGGACCATCTAATTCACGATGAAACACAGAAATTGCATCGGAATTAAATAGAAGAGGCACAATGCCGACTTAAGTACAAGAAGACTGACTCTTCCTACTGTCTATGTTTTGAACCGTTTCTGTGACACTAGTTATAGAGTCCAATGCTTCACTTCAGGTTTACTGTATCCCTTGGACCTTCTTATTGACGATGAATCACGGAAATTGCATCGGAATTAAATAGAAAAGCCACAATGCCGACTAAAGTACTAGAAGACTGACTCTTCTTACTGTCTATGCTTTGAACCATTCCAGTGACACTAGTTATAGATTCCGATGCTTCACTTCAGGTTTACTGTATTCCTTGGACCTTCTTATTGACGATTATAACACATAAATTGCATCGGAATTAAATACAAAAGGCACAATGCCGACTTAAGTACAAGAAGACTTACTCTTCTTACTGTCTATGTTTGAACCATTACTGTGACACTAGTTATAGATTCCGATGCTTCACTCCAGGTTTACTGTATCCCTCGGACCAACTTATTGACGATGAAACACAGAAATTGCATCGGAATTAAATAGATAAGGCAAAATGCCGACCGAAGTACAAGAAGACTGACTCTTCTTTCTGATTATAGTTTGAACCATTCCTATTACACTAGTTATAGATTCCGATACTTTACTTCAGGTTTACTGTGTACCTTGGACCTTCTTATTGACAATGAAACTCAGAAATTGCATTGGAATTAAATACAAAAGGCACAATGCTGACTTAAGTACAAGCAGACTGACTCTTCTTACTATATTTTGAACCATTCCTGTGACACTAGTTATAGATTCCGATGCTTCACTTTAGGTTTACTGTATACCTTGGACCTTCTTATTGACGATGAAACACAGAAATTGCATCGGAATTAAATACAAAAGGCACAATGCCGACTGAAGTACAAGAAGACTGACTCTTCCTACTGTCTATGTTTTGAACCATTCCTGCGACACTAGTTTTGGATTCCGATGCTTCACTTCAGGTTTACTGTATCCCTCTGACCTTCATATTGACGATGACACACAGAAATTGCATCGGAATTAAATACAAAAGCCACAATGCCGAATTAAATACAAGAAGACTGACTCTTCTTACTGTCTATGTTTTGAACTATTCCTGTGACACTAGTTATAGATTTCGATGCTTCACTCCAGGTTTACTGTATCCCTTGGACCTTCTTATTGACGATGAAACACAGAAATTGCGTCGGAATTAAATACAGAAGGCACAATGCCGACTTA
This sequence comes from Schistocerca serialis cubense, assembly GCF_023864345.2. Classification (NCBI taxonomy): domain Eukaryota; kingdom Metazoa; phylum Arthropoda; class Insecta; order Orthoptera; family Acrididae; genus Schistocerca; species Schistocerca serialis. The sequence continues at coordinate 5,194,460 of NC_064639.1, read as the reverse complement.
AGTACAAGAAGACTGACTCTTCTTACTGACTATGTCTTGAACCATTCCTGTGACACTAGTTATAGATTCCGATGCTTCACTTCAGGTTTACTGTATCCCTCTGACCTTCTTATTGACGATGAAACACAGAAATTGCATCGGAATTAAATACAAAAGGGACAATACCGGCTTAAGTACCCGAAGACAGACTCTTCTTACTGTCAATGTTTGAACCATTCCTGTGACGATAGTTATAGATTCCGATGCTTCACTTCAGTTTAACTGTATCCTTCTGACCTTCTACTTGACGGTGAAACACAGAAATTGCATCGGAATTAAATACGAAAGGCACAATGCCGACTTAAGTACAAGAAGACCGACTCTTCTTACTGACTATGTTTGAACCATTCCTGTGACACTAGTTATAGATTCCGATGCTTTACTTCAGGTTTACTGTATACCTTGGACCTTCTTATTGACGATGGAACACAGAAAATGCATCGGAATTAAATACAAAAGGCACAATGCCGACTTAAGTACAAGAAGGCTGATTCTTCCTACTGTCTATGTTTTGAACCATTCCTGTGACACTAGTTGTGGATTCCGATGCTTCACTCCAGGTTCACTGTATCCCTTGGACCTAGTTATTGACGATGAAACACAGAAATTGCATCGGAATTAAGTAGAAAAGGCACAATGCCGACTTAAATACAAGAAGACTGACTCTTCTTACCGGCTATGCTTTGAACCATTCCAGTGACACTAGTCATAGATTCCGATGCTTCACTTCAGGTTTTTCAGTATCTCTTGGACCTTTTTCTTGACGATGAAAAACAGAAATTGCATTGGAATTAAATAGAAAAGGCACAATGTCGACTTAAGTACAAGAAGACTGACTCTCGTTACAGTCTATGTTTTGAACCATTCCTGCGACACTAGTTATAGATTCCGATGCTACACTCCAGGTTTACTGTATCCCTTGGACCTTCTTATTAACGATGAAAAACAGAAATTGCATCGGAATTAAATAGAAAAGTCACAATGCCGACTTAAGTACAAGAAGACTGACTCTTCTTACTGCCTATGTTTTGAACCATTCCTGTGACACTAGTTATAGATTCCGGTGCTACACTTCAGGTTTACTGTATACCTTGGAAGTTCTTATTGACGATGAAACACAGAAATTGCATCGGAATTAAATACAAAAGGCACAATGCCGACTTAAGTACAAAAAGACTGACTCTACCTACTGTCTATGTTTTGAACCATTCCTGTGACACTAGTTTTGGATTCCGATGCTTCACTTCAGGTTTACTGTATCCCTCTGACCTTCTTATTGACAATGAAACACAGAAATTGCATGGGAATTACATACAAAAGGCACAATGCCGACATAAGGACAAGAAGACTGACTCTACCTACTGTCTATGTTTTGAACCATTCTTGTGACACTAGCTATAGATTCCGATGCTTCACTTCAGGTTTACTGTATCCCTCTGACCTTATTGCCGATGAAACACAGAAATTGCATCGGAATTTAATACAAAAGGCACAATGGTGACTTAAGGACAAGAAGACTGTCTCTTCTTACTGGCTATGTTTTGAACCATTCCTTTGAAACTAGTTATAGATTGCGATGCTTCACTTCAGGTTTACTGTTTCCCTTGGACCCTCTAATTGACGATGAAACACAGTAATTGCATCGGAATTAAATACAAAAGGCACAATTCGGACTTAAGTACAAGAAGACTATCTCTTCCTACTGTCTATGTTTTGAACCATTTCTGTGACACTAGTTATAGAGTCCGATGCTGCACTTCAGGTTTACTGTATCCCTTGGACCTTCTTATTGTCGATGAAACACAGATATTGCATCGGAATTAAATAGAAAAGGCACAATGCCGACTTAAGTACAAGAAGACTGACTCTTCTTACTGCCTATGTTTTGAACCATTCCTGTGGCACTAGTTGTAGATTCCGATGCTTCACTTCAGGTTTTTCTGTATCCCTTGGACCTTCTTACTGACGATGAAACACAGAAATTGCATCGGAATTAAATACAAAAGGCACAATGCCGACTTAAGTACAAGAAAACTGACTCTTCTTACTATGATTGAACCATTCCTGTGACACTAGTTATAGATTCCGATGCTTCATTTCAGGTTTACTGTATCCCACTGTCCTTCTTATTGACGGTGAAACACAGAAATTGCATCGGAATTAAATACGAAAGGCACAATGCCGACTTAAGTGCTAGAAGACTGACTCTTCTTACTGACTATGTTATGAACCATTCCTGTGACACTAGTTATAGATTCCGATACTTCACTTCAGGTTTACTGTATCCCTGTGACCTTCTTGTTGACGATGAAACACAGAGATTGCATCGGAATTAAATAGAAAAGGCACAATGCCGACTTAAGTACAAGAAGACTGACTCTTCTTACTGTCTATGTTTTGAACCATTCCTGTGGCACTAGTATTAGATTCCCATGCTTCACTTCAGGTTTGCTGTTTCCCTTGGACCTTCTTATTGACGACGAAACACAGAAATTGCATCGGAATTAAATAGAAAAGGCACAATGTCGACTAAAGTACAAGAAGACTGACTCTTCTACTTGTTTATATTTTGAAGCATTCCTGCGACACTAGTTTTGGATTCCGATGCTTCACTTCAGGTTTACTGTATCACTCAGACCTTCTAATTGACAGTGAAACACAGAAATTGCATCGGAAATAAGTACAACAGGCACAATGCCGACTTAAGTACAAGAAGACTGACTCTTCCTACTGTCTATTTTTTGAACCATTCCTGTGACACTAGCTATAGATTCCGATTCTTCACTTCAAGTTTACTGTATCCCTCTGACCTTATTGCCGATGAAACACAGGAACTGCATCGGAATTAAATACAAAAGGCACAATGCCGACTAAAGGACAAGAAGACTCACTCTTCTTACTGACTATGGTTTGAACCATTCCTGTAACTCTATTTATAGATTCCGATGCTTCACTCCAGGTTTACTGTATCCCTTGGACCTTCTTATTGACGATGAAACACAGAAATTGCATCGGAATTAAATACAAAAGGCACAATGCCGACTTAAGTACAAGAAGACTGACTCTTCTTACTGACTATGTCTTGAACCATTCCTGTGACACTAGTTATAGATTCCGATGGTTCACTTCAGGTTTACTGTATCCCTCTGACCGTCTTATTGACGACGAAACACAGAAATTGCGTCGGAATTAAATACAAAAGGGACAATGTCGACTTAAGTACCCGAAGACTGACTCTTCTTACTGTCTATGTTTGAACCATTCCTGTGACACTAGTTATCGATTCCGATGCTTCACTTCAGGTTAACTGTATACCTTGGAACTTCTTATTGGCGATGAAACACAGAAAATGCATCGAAATTAAATACAAAACGCACAAAGCCGACTTAAGTACAAGAAGGCTGATTCTTCCTACTGTCTACGTTTTGAACCATTCCTGTGACACTAGTTGTGGATTCCGATGCTTCACTTCAGGTTTACTGTATCCCTCTGACCTTCTTATTGACGATGAAACACAGAAATTGCATCGGAATTAAATACAAAAGGCACAATGTCGACTTAAGTACAAGAAGAGTGTCTCTTCTTACTGACTATGTTTTGAACCATTCCTGTGACACTAGTTATAGATTGCGATGCTTCACTTCAGGTTTACTGTTTCCCTTGGACCTTCTTATTGACGATGAACACAGAAATTGCATCGAAATTAAAAACAAAAGTCACTATGCCGACTTAAGTACAAGAAGACTGACTCTTCCTACTGTCTATGTTTTGAACCATTTCTGTGACACTAGTTATAGAGTCCGATGCTGCACTTCAGGTTTACTGTATACCTTGGACCTTCTTATTGACGATGAAACACAGAAATTGCATCGGAATTAAATACAAAAGGCACAATGCCGACTTAAATACAAGAAGACTGACTCTTCTTACTGACTATGTCTTGAACCATTCCTGTGACACTAGTTATAGATTCCGATGCTTCACTTCAGGTTGACTGTATCCCTCTGACCTTCTTATTGACGATGAAACACAGAAATTGCATCGGAATTAAATACAAAAGGGACAATGCCGACTTAAGTACCCGAAGACTGACTCTTCTTACTGTCAATGTTTGAACCATTCCTGTGACGATAGTTATAGATTCCCATGCTTCACTTCAGATTTACTGTATCCCTCTGACCTTCTTATTGACGGTGAAACACAGAAATTGCATCGGAATTAAATACGAAAGGCACAATGCCGACTTAAGTACAAGAAGACCGACTCTTCTTACTGTCTATGTTTTGAACCATTCCTGTGACACTAGTTATAGATTCCGATGCTGCACTTCAGGTTTACCGTATCCCTTGGACCTTCTTATTGACGATGAACACAGAAATTGCATCGTAATTAAAAACAAAAGTCACAATGCCGACTTAAGTACAAGAAGACTGACTCTTCCAACTGTCCACGTTTTGAACCATTTCTGTGACACTGGTTTTAGAGTCCGATGCTGCACTTCAGGTTTACTGTATCCCTTGGATCTTCTTATTGACTATGAAACACAGAAATTGCATCGGAATTAAATACAAAAGGCACAATGCCGACTTAAGTACAAGAAGACTGACTCCTCCTACTGTCTATGGATAGAACCATTCCTGTGACACTAGTTATAGATTCCGATGCTTCACTTCAGGTTGACTGTATCCCTCTGACCTTCTTATTGACGATGTAACACAGAAATTGCATCGGAATTAAATACAAAAGGGACAATGCCGACTTAAGTACCCGAAGACTGACTCTTCTTACTGTCAATGTTTGAACCATTCCTGTGACGATAGTTATAGATTCCCATGCTTCACTTCAGATTTACTGTATCCCTCTGACCTTCTTATTGACGGTGAAACACAGAAATTGCATCGGAATTAAATACGAAAGGCACAATGCCGACTTAAGTACAAGAAGACCGACTCTTCTTACTGTCTATGTTTTGAACCATTCCTGTGACACTAGATATAGATTGCGATGCTTCACTTCAGGTTTACTGTTTCCCTAGGACCTTCTTATTGACGATGAAACACAGAAATTGCATCGGAATTGAAAACAAAAGGCACAATGCCGACTTAAGTACAAGAAGACTGACTCTTCCTCCTGTCTATGTTTTGAACCATGTCTGTGACACTAGTTATAGAGTCCGATGCTGCACTTCAGGTTTACTGTATCCCTTGGACCTTCTTATTGACGATGAAACACAGAAATTGCATCGGAATTAAATACAAAATGCACAATGCCGACTTTAAAGACAAGAAGACTGAGTCTTCTTGCTGTCAATGCTTTGAACCATTACTGTGACACTAGTTATGGATTCCGATGCTTCACTCCAGGTTTACTGTATCCCTTGGACCTTCGTATTGACGATGAAACACAGAAATTGCATCGGAATTAAATACAAAAGGCACAATGCCGACTTAAGTACAAGAAGACTGACTCTTCTTACTGCCTATGTTTTGAACCATTCCTGTGGCACTAGTTGTAGATTCCGATGCTTCACTTCAGGTTTACTGTATCCCTAGGACCTTCTTATTGACGATGAAACACAGAAATTGCATCGGAATTAAATACAAAAGGCACAATGCCGACTTAAGTACAAGAAAACTGACTCTTCTTACAATGATTGAACCATTCCTGTGACACTAGTTATAGATTCCGATGCTTCACTTCAGGTTTACTGTATCCCACTGTCCTTCTTATTGACGGTGAAACACAGAAATTGCATCGGAATTAAATACGAAAGGCACAATGCCGACTTAAGTGCTAGAAGACTGACTCTTCTTACTGACTATGTTATGAACCATTCCTTTGACACTAGTTATAGATTCCGATGCTTCACTTCAGGTTTACTGTATCCCGGTGACCTTCTTATTGACGATGAAACACAGAGATTGCATCGGAATTAAATAGAAATGGCACAATGCCGACTTAAGTACAAGAAGACTGACTCTTCTTACTGTCTATGTTTTGAACCATTCCTGTGGCACTAGTATTAGATTCCGATGCTTCACTTCAGGTTTACTGTTTCCCTTGGACCTTCTTATTGACGATGAAACACAGAAATTGCATCGGAATTAAATAGAAAAGGCACAATGCCGACTAAAGTACAAGAAGACTGACTCTTCTTACTGTCTATATTTTGAACCATTCCAGTGACACTACTTATAGATTCCGATGCTTCACTTCAGGTTTACTGTATTCCTTGGACCTTCTTATTGTCGATTAAAACACATAAATTGCATCGGAATTAAATAGAAAAGGCACAATGCCGACTTAAGTACAAGAAGACTGACTCTTCTTACTGTCTATGTTTTGAACCATTACTGTGACACTAGCTATAGATTCCGATGCATCACTCCAGGTTTACTGTACCCCTTGGACCTTCTTATTGACGATGAAACACAGAAATTGCATCGGAATTAAATAGAAAAGGCACAATGCCTACTAAAGTACAAGAAGACTGACTCTTCTTACTGTCTATATTTTGAACCATTCCAGTGACACTACTTATAGATTCAGATGCTTCACTTTAGGTTTACTGTATACCTTGGACCTTCGTAGTGACGATGAAACACAGAAATTGCATCGGAATTAAATACAAAAGGCACAATGCCGACTGAAGTACAAGAAGACTGATTCATCCTACTGTCTATGTTTTGAACCATTCCTGCGACACTAGTTTTGGATTCCGATGCTTCACTTCAGGTTTACTGTATCACTCATACCTTCTAATTGACAATGAAACACAGAAATTGCATCGGAAATAAGTACAAAAGGCACAATGCCGACTTAAGTACAAGAAGACTGACTCTTCCTACTGTCTATGTTTTGAACCATTCCTGTGACACTAGCTATAGATTCCGATGCTTCACTTCAAGTTTACTGTATCCCTCTGACATTATTGCCGATGAAACACAGAAATTGCATCGGAATTAAATACAAAAGGCACAATGCCGACTCAAGGACAAGAAGACTGACTCTTCTTACTGACTATGGTTTGAACCATTCCTGTAACTCTATTTATAGATTCCGATGCTTCACTTCTGGTTTACTGTATCCCTCTGACCTTCTTATTGACGATGAAACACAGAAATTGCATCGGAATTAAATGCAAAAGCCACAATGCCGACTTAAATACAAGAAGACTGACTCTTCTTACTGTCTATGTTTGGAACCATTCCTGTGACACCAGTTATTGATTCCGATGCTTCACTCCAGGTTTACTGTATCTCTTGGACCTTCTTATTGACGATGAAACACAGAAATTGCATTGGAATTAAATACAAAAGGCACAATGCCGACTTAAGTACAAGAAGAGTGACTCTTCTTACTGACTATGCCTTGAACCATTCCTGTGACACTAGTTATAGATTCCGATGCTTCACTTCAGGTGTACTGTATCCCTCTGACCGTCTTATTGACGGTGAAACACAGAAATTGCATCGGAATTAAATACGAAAGGCACAATGCCGACTTAAGTATAAGAAGACTGACTCTTCTTACTGACTATGTTTTGGACCATTCCTGTGACACTAGTTATAGATTCCGATGCTTCACTTCAGGTTTACTGTATACCTTGGACCTTCTTATTGACGATGAATTACAGAAAATGCATCGGAATTAAATACAAAAGCCACAATGCCGACTTAAGTACAAGAAGGCTGATTCTTTCTACTGTCTATGTTTTGAACCATTCCTGTGACACTAGTTGTGGATTCCGATGCTTCACTGCAGGTTTACTGTATCCCTTGTACCTTCTTATTGACGATGAAACACAGAAATTGCATCGTAATTAAATATAAAAGGCACAATGCCGACTTAAGTACAAGAATACAAGAAGACTGACTCTTCTTCCTGTCTATGTTTGAACCATTCCTGTGACACTAGTTATAGATTCCGATGCTACACTTCCGGTTTACTGTATCCCTCTGACCTTCTTATTGACGGTGAAACACAGAAATTGCATCGGAATTAAATACGAAAGGCACAATGCCGACTTAAGTATAAGAAGACTGACTCTTCTTACTGACTATGTTTTGGACCATTCCTGTGACACTAGTTATAGTTTCCGATGCTTCACTTCAGGTTTACTGTATCCCTTGGACCTTCTTATTGACGATGAAACACAGAAAATGCATCGGAATTAAATACAAAAGGCACAATGCCGACTTAAGTACAAGAAGGCTGATTCTTCCTACTGTCTATGTTTTGAACCATTCCTGTGACACTAGTTGCGGATTCCAATGCTTCACTTCAGGTTTACTGTATCCCTCTGACCTTCTTATTGACGATGAAACACAGAAATTGCATCGGAATTAAATACAAAAGGCACAATGTCGACTTAAGTACAAGAAGAGTGTTTCTTCCTATTGACTATGTTTTGAACCATACCTGTGACACTAGTTATAGATTGCGATGCTTCACTTCAGGTTTACTGTTTCCCTTGGACCTTCTTATTGACGATGAACACAGAAATTGCATCGGAATTAAAAACAAAAGTCACAATGCCGACTTAAGTACAAGAAGACTGACTCTTCCAACTGTCTATGTTTTGAACCATTTCTGTGACACTGGTTATAGAGTCCGATGCTGCACGTCAGGTTTACTGTATCCCTTGGATCTTCTTATTGACTATGAAACACAGAAATTGCATCGGAATTAAATACAAAAGGCACAATGCCGACTTAAGTACAAGAAGACTGACTCTTCTTACTGCCTATGTTTTGAACCATTCCTGTGGCACTAGTTGTAGATTCCGATGCTTCACTTCAGGTTTTTCTGTATCCCTTGGACCTTCTTACTGACGATGAAACACAGAAATTGCATCGGAATTAAATACAAAAGGCACAATGCCGACATAAGTACAAGAATACTGACTCTTCTTACTATGATTGAACCATTCCTGTGACACTAGTTATAGATTCCGATGCTTCATTTCAGGTTTACAGTATCCCACTGTCCTTCTTATTGACGGTGAAACACAGAAATTGCATCGGAATTAAATACGAAAGGCACAATGCCGACTTAAGTGCTAGAAGACTGACTCTTCTTACTGACTATGTTATGAACCATTCCTGTGACACTAGTTATAGATTCCGATACTTCACTTCAGGTTTACTGTATCCCTGTGACCTTCTTGTTGACGATGAAACACAGAGATTGCATCGGAATTAAATAGAAAAGGCACAATGCCGACTTAAGTACAAGAACACTGACTCTTCTTACTGTCTATGTTTTAAACCATTCCTGTGGCACTAGTATTAGATTCCCATGCTTCACTTCAGGTTTGCTGTTTCCCTTGGACCTTCTTATTGACGACGAAACACAGAAATTGCATCGGAATTAAATAGAAAAGGCACAATGCCGACTAAAGTACAAGAAGACTGACTCTTCTGACTGTTTATATTTTGAAGCATTCCAGCGACACTACTTATAGATTCCGATGCTTTACTTAAGGTTTACAGTATTCCTTGGACCTTCTTATTGTCGATTAAAACACATAAATTGCATCGGAATTAAATAGAAAAGGCACAATGCCGACTTAAGTACAAGAAGACTGACTCTTCTTACTGTCTATGTTTTGAACCATTACTGTGACACTAGCTATAGATTCCGATGCTTCACTCCAGGTTTGCTGTACCCCTTGGACCTTCTTACTGACGATAAAACACAGAAATTGCATCGGAACTAAATACAAAAGGCACAATGCCGACTTAAGTACAAGAAGACTGACTCTTCTTACTGACTATGATTTGAACCATTCCTCTGACACTAGTTATAGATTCCGATGCTTCACTTCAGGTTTACTGTATCCCTTGGACCTTCTTATTGACGATGAAACACAGAAATTGCATCGGGATTAAATAGAAAAGGCACAATGACGACTTATGTACAAGAAGACTGACTCTTCTTACTGTCTATGTATTGTACCATTCTTGTCACACTAGTTATAAATTCCGATGCTTCACTCCAGGTTTACTGTATCCCTTGGACCTTCTTATTGACGATGAAACACAGAAATTGCATCGGAATTAAATAGAAAAGGCACAATGCCGACTTAAGTACAAGAAGACTGACTCATCTTACTGATTATAGTTTGAACCATTCCTGTGACACTAGTTGTAGATTCCGATACTTTACTTCAGGTTTACTGTGTACCTTGGACCTTCTTATTGACGATGAAACACAGAAATTGCGTAGGAATTAAATACAAAAGGCACAATGCCGACTTAAGTACAAGCAGACTGACTCTTCTTACTATGTTTTGAGCCATTCCTGTTACACTAGTTATAGATTCCGATGCTTCACTTTAGGTTTACTGTATACCTTGGACCTTCTTAGTGACGATGAAACACAGATATTGCATCAGAAATAAATACAAAAGGCACAATGCCGACTAAAGTACAAGAAGACTGATTCATCCTACTGTCTATATTTTGAACCAATCCTGCGACACTAGTTTTGGATTCCGATGCTTCACTTCAGGTTTACTGTATCACTCATACCTTCTAATTGACAGTGAAACACAGAAATTGCATCGGAAATAAGTACAACAGGCACAATGCCGACTTAAGTACAAGAAGCCTGACTCTTCCTACTGTCTATTTTTTGAACCATTCCTGTGACACTAGCTATAGATTCCGATTCTTCACTTCAAGTTTACTGTATCCCTCTGACCTTATTGCCGATGAAACACAGAAACTGCATCGGAATTAAATACAAAAGGCAAAATGCCGACTTAAGGACAAGAAGACTCACTCTTCTTACTGACTATGGTTTGAACCATTCCTGTAACTCTATTTATAGATTCCGATGCTTCACTCCAGGTTTACTGTATCCCTTGGACCTTCTTATTGACGATGAAACACAGAAATTGCATCGGAATTAAATACAAAAGGCACAATGCCGACTTAAGTACAAGAAGACTGACTCTTCTTACTGACTATGTCTTGAACCATTCCTGTGACACTAGTTATAGATTCCGATGCTTCACTTCAGGTTTACTGTATCCCTCTGACCGTCTTATTGACGACGAAACACAGAAATTGCGTCGGAATTAAATACAAAAGGGACAATGTCGACTTAAGTACCCGAAGACTGACTCTTCTTACTGTCTATGTTTGAACCATTGCTGTGACACTAGTTATAGATTCCGATGCTTCACTTCAGGTTAACTGTATACCTTGGACCTTCTTATTGGCGATGAAACACAGAAAATGCATCGGAATTAAATACAAAAGGCACAAAGCCGACTTAAGTACAAGATGGCTGATTCTTCCTACTGTCTACGTTTTGAACCATTCCTGTGACACTAGTTATAGAGTCCGATGCTGCACTTCAGGTTTACTGTATCCCTCTGACCTTCTTATTGACGATGAAACACAGAAATTGCATCGGAATTAAATACAAAAGGGACAATGCCGACTTAAGTACCCGAAGACTGACTCTTCTTACTGTCAATGTTTGAACCATTCCTGTGACGATAGTTATAGATTCCCATGCATCACTTCAGGTTTACTGTATCCCTTGGACCTTCTTATTGACGATGAACACAGAAATTGCATCGGAATTAAGAACAAAAGTCACAATGCCGACTTAAGTACAACAAGACTGACTCTTCCAACTGTCTATGTTTTGAACCATTTCTGTGACACTGGTTATAGAGTCCGATGCTGCACTTCAGGTTTACTGTATCCCTTGGATCTTCTTATTGACTATGTAACACAGAAATTGCATCGGAATTAAATACAAAAGGCACAATGCCGACTTAAGTACAAGAAGACTGACTCCTCCTACTGTCTATGGTTAGAACCATTCCTGTGACACTAGTTATAGATTCCGATGCTTCACTTCAGATTTACTGTATCCCTCTGACCTTATTGCCGATGAAACACAGAAATTGCATCGGAATTAAATACAAAAGGAACAATGGCGACTTAAGGAAAAGAAGACTGTCTCTTCTAACTGACTATGTTTTGAACCATTCCTGTGACACTAGATATAGATTGCGATGCTTCACTTCAGGTTTACTGTTTCCCTAAGACCTTCTTATTGACGATGAAACACAGAAATTGCATCGGAATTAAAAACAAAAGGCACAATGCCGACTTAAGTACAAGAAGACTGACTCTTCCTCCTGTCTATGTTTTGAACCATGTCTGTGACACTAGTTATAGAGTCCGATGCTGCACTTCAGGTTTACTGTATCCCTTGGACCTTCTTATTGACGATGAAACACAGAAATTGCATCGGAATTAAATACAAAATGCACAATGCCGACTTTAAAGACAAGAAGACTGAGTCTTCTTACTGTCAATGCTTTGAACGATTACTGTGACACTAGTTATGGATTCCGATGCATCACTCCAGGTTTACTGTATCCCTTGGACCTTCGTATTGACGATGAAACACAGAGATTGCATCGGAATTAAATACAAAAGGCACAATGCCGACTTAAGTACAAGAAGACTGACTCTTCTTACTGCCTATGTTTTGAACCATTCCTGTGGCACTAGTTGTAGATTCCGATGCTTCACTTCAGGTTTACTGTATCCCTTGGACCTTCTTATTGACGATGAAACACAGAAATTGCATCGGAATTAAATACAAAAGGCACAATGCCGACTTAAGTACAAGAAAACTGACTCTTCTTACTATGATTGAACCATTCCTGTGACACTAGTTATAGATTCCGATGCTTCACTTCAGGTTTACTGTATCCCACTGTCCTTCTTATTGACGGTGAAACACAGAAATTGCATCGGAATTAAATACGAAAGGCACAATGCCGACTTAAGTGCTAGAAGACTGACTCTTCTTACTGACTATGTTATGAACCATTCCTTTGACACTAGTTATAGATTCCGATGCTTCACTTCAGGTTTACTGTATCCCGGCGACCTTCTTATTGACGATGAAACACAGAGATTGCATCGGAATTAAATAGAAATGGCACAATGCCGACTTAAGTACAAGAAGACTGACTCTTCTTACTGTCTATGTTTTGAACCATTCCTGTGGCACTAGTATTAGATTCCGATGCTTCACTTCAGGTTTACTGTTTCCCTTGGACCTTCTTATTGACGATGAAACACAGAAATTGCATCGGAATTAAATAGAAAAGGCACAATGCCGACTAAAGTACAAGAAGACTGACTCTTCTTACTGTCTATATTTTGAACCATTCCAGTGACACTACTTATAGATTCAGATGCTTCACTTCAGGTTTACTGTATTCCTTGGACCTTCTTATTGTCGATTAAAACACATAAATTGCATCGGAATTAAATAGAAAAGGCACAATGCCGACTTAAGTACAAGAAGACTGACTCTTCTTACTGTCTATGTTTTGAACCATTACTGTGACACTAGCTATAGATTCCGATGCATCACTCCAGGTTTACTGTACCCCTTGGACATTCTTATTGACGATGAAACACAGAAATTGCATCGGAATTAAATAGAAAAGGCACAATGCCTACTAAAGTACAAGAAGACTGACTCTTCTTACTGTCTATATTTTGAACCATTCCAGTGACACTACTTATAGATTCAGATGCTTCACTTTAGGTTTACTGTATACCTTGGACCTTCGTAGTGACGATGAAACACAGAAATTGCATCGGAATTAAATACAAAAGGCACAATGCCGACTGAAGTACAAGAAGACTGATTCATCCTACTGTCTATGTTTTGAACCATTCCTGCGACACTAGTTTTGGATTCCGATGCTTCACTTCAGGTTTACTGTATCACTCATACCTTCTAATTGACAATGAAACACAGAAATTGCATCGGAAATAAGTACAAAAGGCACAATGCCGACTTAAGTACAAGAAGACTGACTCTTCCTACTGTCTATGTTTTGAACCATTCCTGTGACACTAGCTATAGATTCCGATGCTTCACTTCAAGTTTACTGTATCCCTCTGACCTTATTGCCGATGAAACACAGAAATTGCATCGGAATTAAATACAAAAGGCACAATGCCGACTCAAGGACAAGAAGACTGAGTCTTCTTACTGACTATGGTTTGAACCATTCCTGTAACTCTATTTATAGATTCCGATGCTTCACTTCTGGTTTACTGTATCCCTCTGACCTTCTTATTGACGATGAAACACAGAAATTGCATCGGAATTAAATACAAAAGCCACAATGCCGACTTAAATACAAGAAGACTGACTCTTCTTACTGTCTATGTTTGGAACCATTCCTGTGACACCAGTTATTGATTCCGATGCTTCACTCCAAGTTTACTGTATCTCTTGGACCTTCTTATTGACGATGAAACACAGAAATTGCATTGGAATTAAATACAAAAGGCACAATGCCGACTTAAGTACAAGTAGAGTGACTCTTCTTACTGACTATGTCTTGAACCATTCCTGTGACACTAGTTATAGATTCCGATGCTTCACTTCAGGTGTACTGTATCCCTCTGACCGTCTTATTGACGATGAAACACAGAAATTTCATCGCAATTAAATACAAAAGAGACAATGCCGACTTAAGTACCCGAAGACTGACTCTTCTTACTGTCTATGTTTGAACCATTCCTGTGACACTAGTTATAGATTCCGATGCTTCACTTCAGGTTTACTGTATACCTTGGACCTTCTTATTGACGATGAATTACAGAAAACGCATCGGAATTAAATACAAAAGCCACAATGCCGACTTAAGTACAAGAAGGCTGATTCTTCCTACTGTCTATGTTTTGAACCATTCCTGTGACACTAGTTGTGGATTCCGATGCTTCACTGCAGGTTTACTGTATCCCTTGGACCTTCTTATTGACGATGAAACACAGAAATTGCATCGGAATTAAATATAAAAGGCACAATGCCGACTTAAGTACAAGAATACAAGAAGACCGACTCTTCTTCCTGTCTATGTTTGAACCATTCCTGTGACACTAGTTATAGATTCCGATGCTACACTTCCGGTTTACTGTATCCCTCTGACCTTCTTATTGACGGTGAAACACAGAAATTGCATTGGAATTAAATACGAAAGGCACAATGCCGACTTAAGTATAAGAAGACTGACTCTTCTTACTGACTATGTTTTGAACCATTCCTGTGACACTAGTTATAGTTTCCGATGCTTCACTTCAGGTTTACTGTATCCCTTGGACCTTCTTATTGACGATGAAACACAGAAAACGCATCGGAATTAAATACAAAAGGCACAATGCCGACTTAAGTACAAGAAGGCTGATTCTTCCTACTGTCTATGTTTTGAACCATTCCTGTGACACTAGTTGCGGATTCCAATGCTTCACTTCAGGTTTACTGTATCCCTCTGACCTTCTTATTGACGATGAAACACAGAAATTGCATCGGAATTAAATACAAAAGGCACAATGTCGACTTAAGTACAAGAAGAGTGTTTCTTCCTATTGACTATGTTTTGAACCATTCCCGTGACACTAGTTATAGATTGCGATGCTTCACTTCAGGTTTACTGTTTCCCTTGGACCTTCTTATTGACGATGAACACAGAAATTGCATAGGAATTAAAAACAAAAGTCACAATGCCGACTTAAGTACAAGAAGACTGACTCTTCCAACTGTCTATGTTTTGAACCATTTCTGTGACACTGGTTATAGAGTCCGATGCTGCACTTCAGGTTTACTGTATCCCTTGGATCTTCTTATTGACTATGAAACACAGAAATTGCATCGGAATTAAATACAAAAGGCACAATGCCGACTTACGTACAAGAAGACTGACTCCTCCTACTGTCTATGTTTAGAACCATTCCTGTGACACTAGTTATAGATTCCGATGCTTCACTTCAGATTTACTGTATCCCTCTGACCTTATTGCCGATGCAACACAGAAATTGCATCGGAATTAAATACAAAAGGAACAATGGCGACTTAAGGAAAAGAAGACTGTCTCTTCTAACTGACTATGTCTTGAACCATTCCTGTGACACTAGATATAGATTGCGATGCTTCACTTCAAGTTTACTGTTTCCCTAGGACCTTCTTATTGACGATGAAACACAGAAATTGCATCGGAATTAAAAACAAAAGGCACAATGCCGACTTAAGTACAAGAAGACTGACTCTTCCTCCTGTCTATGTTTTGAACCATGTCTGTGACACTAGTTATAGAGTCCGATGCTGCACTTCAGGTTTACTGTATCCCTTGGACCTACATATTGACGATGAAACACAGAAATTGCATCGGAATTAAATACAAAATGCACAATGCCGACTTAAAGACAAGAAGACTGAGTCTTCTTACTGTCAATGCTTTGAACCATTACTGTGACACTAGTTATGGATTCCGATGCTTCACTCCAGGTTTACTGTATCCCTTGGACCTTCGTATTGACGATGAAACACAGAAATTGCATCGGAATTAAATACAAAAGGCACAATGCCGACTTAAGTACAAGAAGACTGACTCTTCTTACTGTCTATGTTTGAACCATTCCTGTGAGACTAGTTATAGATTCCGATGCTACACTTCCGGTTTACTGTATCCCTCTGACCTTCTTATTGACGGTAAAACACAGAAAAATCCATCGGAATTAAATACGAAAGGCACAATGCCGACTTAAGTACAAGAAGACTGACTCTTCTTACTGACTATGTTTTGAACCATTTCTGTGGCAATAGTTATAGTTTCCGATGCTTCACTTCAGGTTTACTGTATCCCTTGGACCTTCTTATTGACGATGAAACACAGAAATTGCATCGGGATTAAATAGAAAGGCACAATGACGACATAAGTACAAGAAGACTGACTCTTCTTACTGTCTATGTATTCTACATTCCTGTGACACTAGTTATAGATTCCGATGCTTCACTTCAGTTTTATTGTATCCCTCTGACTTTATTGCCGATGAAACACAGAAATTGCATCGGAATTAAATACAAAAGGCACAATGGCGACTTAAGGAAAAGAAGACTGACTCTTCTAACTGACTATGTTTTGAACCATTCCTGTGACACTAGCTATAGATTGCGATGCTTCACTTCAGGTTTACTGTTTCCTTTGGACCTTCTTATTGACGATGAAACACAGAAATTAAATCGGAATTGAAAACAAAAGGCACAATGCCGGCTTAAGTACAAGAAGACTGACTCTTCCTACTGTCTATGTTTTGAACCATTTCTGTGACACTAGTTATAGAGTCCGATGCTGCACTTCAGGTTTACTGTATCCCTTGGACCTTCTTATTGACGATGAAACACAGAAATTGCATCGGGATTAAATAGAAAGGCACAATGACGACTTAAGTACAAGAAGACTGACTCTTCTTACTGTCTATGTATTCTACATTCCTGTGAGACTAGTTATAGATTCCGATGCTTCACTTCAGGTTTACTGTATCCCTTGGACCTTCTTATTGACGATGAAACACAGATATTGCATCGGAATTAAATACAAAAGGCACAATGCCGACTTAAAGACAAGAAGACTGACTCTTCTTACTGTATATGCTTTGAACCATTACTGTGACACTAGTTATAGATTCCGATGCTTCACTCCAGGTTTACTGTATCCCTTGGACCTTCTTATTGACGATGAAACACAGAAATTGCATCGGAATTAAATATAAAAGGCACAATGCCGACTTAAGTACAGGAAGACTGACTCTTCTTACTGTCTATGTTTCAACCATTCCTGTGATATTAGTTATAGATTCCGATGTTACACTTCCGGTTTACTGTGTCCCTCTGACCTTCTTATTGACGGTGAAACACAGAAATTGCATCGGAATTAAATACGAAAGGCACAATGCCGACTTAAGTACAAGAAGACTGACTCTTCTTACTGACTATGTTTTGAACCATTCCTGTGACAATAGTTTTAGTTTCCGATGCTTCACTTCAAGTTTACTGTATCCCTTGGACCTTCTTATTGACGATGAAACACAGAAATTGCATCGGGATTAAATAGAATGGCACAATGACGACTTAAGTACAAGAAGAGTGACTCTTCTTACTGTCTATGTATTCTACCATTCCTGTGACACTAGTTATAGATTCCGATGCTTCACTTCAGGTTTACTGTATCCCTCTGACCTTATTGCCGAAGAAACACAGAAATTGCATCGGAATTAAATACAAAAGGCACAATGGCGACTTAAGGAAAAGAAGACTGTCTCCTCTAACTGACTATGTTTTGAACCATTCCTGTGACACTAGTTGTAGATTCCGATGCTTCACTTCAGGTTTACTGTATCCTTTGGACCTTCTCATTGACGATGAAACACAGAAATTGCATCGGGATTAAATAGAAAAGGCACAATGACGACTTAAGTACAAGAAGACTGACTCTTCTTACTGTCTATGTATTCTACCATTCTTGTGACACTAGTTATAGATTCCGATGCTTCACTCCAGGTTTACTGTATCCCTAGGACCTTCTTATTGACGATGAAACGAAGCAATTGCATCGGAATTAAATAGAAAAGGCACAATGCTGACTTAAGTACAAGAAGACTAACTCTTCTTACTGATTATAGTTTGAACCATTCCTGTGACACTAGTTATAGATTCCGATACTTTACTTCTGGTTTACTGTGTACCTTGGACCTTCTTATTGACGACGAAACACAGAAATTGCATCGGAATTAAATACAAAAGGCACAATGGCGACTTAAGTACAAGCAGACTGACTCTTCTTACTATGTTTTGAACCATTCCTGTGACACTAGTTATAGATTCCGATGCTTCACTTTAGGTTTACTGTATACCTTGGACCTTCTTAGTGACGAAGAAACACAGAAATTGCATCGGAATTAAATACAAAAGGCACAATGCCGACTGAAGTAAAAGAAGACTGACTCTTCCTACTCTCTATGTTTTGAACCATTCCTGCGACACTAGTTTTGGATTCCGATGCTTCACTTTAGGTTTACTGTCTCACTCTGACCTTCTAATTGACAATGAACCATAGAAATTGCATCGGAAATAAGTACAAAACGCACAATGCCGACTTAAGTACAAGAAGACTGACTCTTCCTACTGTCTATGTTTTGAACCATTCCTGTGACACTAGTTATAGATTCCGATGCTTCACTTCAGGTTTACTGTATCCTTCTGACCTCATTGCCGATGAAACACAGAAATTGCATCGGAATTAAGTACAAAAGGCACAATGTCGACTTAAGGACAAGAAGACTGACTCTTCTTACTGACTATGTTTTGAAACATTCCTGTGACTCTAGTTATAGAATCCGATGCTTCACTCCAGGTTTACTGTATCCCTTGGACCCTCTTATTGACGATGAAACACAGAAATTGCATCGGAATTAAATACAAAAGGCACAATGGCGACTTAAGTACAAGCAGACTGACTTTTCTTACTGTGTCTTGAACCATTCCTGTGATACTAGTTATAGATTCCGATGCTTCACTTCAGGTTTACTGTATCTCTTGGACCTTCTTATTGACGATGAAACACAGAAATTGCATCGGGATTGAATAGAAAAGGCACAATGACGACTTAAGTACAAGAAGACTGACTCTTCTTTCTGTCTATGTATTGTACCATTCTTGTGACACTAGTTATAGATTCCGATGCTTCACTCCAGGTTTACTGTAACCCTTGGACCTTCTTATTGACGATGAAACACAGAAATTGCATCGGAATTAAGTAGAAAAAGCACAATGCCGACTTAAGTACAAGAAGACTGACTCTTCTTACTGATTATAGTTTGAACCATTCCTGTGACACTTGTTATAGATTCCGATACTTTACTTCAGGTTTACTGTGTACCTTGGACCTTCTTTTGACGATGAAACACAGAAATTGCACGGAATTAAATACAAAAGGCACAATGGCGACTTAAGTACAAGCAGACTGACTCTTCTTACTATGTTTTGAACCAATCCTGTGACACTAGTTTTAGATTCCGATGCTTCACTTTAGGTTTACCGTATACCTTGGACCTTCTTAGTGACGAAGAAACACAGAAATTGCATCGGAATTAAATACAAAAGGCACAATGCCGACTTAAGTACAAGAAGACTGACTCTTCTTACTGACTATGTTTGAACCATTCCTGTGACACTAGTTTTAGATTCCGATGCTTCACTTCAGGTTTACTGTATCCCCCTGACCTTCTTATTGACGATGAAACACAGAAATTGCATCGGAATTAAATACAAAAGGGACAATGCCGACTTAAGTACAAGAAGACTGACTCTTCTTACTGACTATGTTTTGAACCATTCCTGTGGCACTAGTTTTAGATTCCGATGCTTCACTTCAGGTTTACTGTTTCCCTTGGACCTTCTTATTGACGATGAAACACAGAGATTGCATCGGAATTAAATAGAAAAGGCACAATTACGACTTAAGTACAAGCAGACTGACTCTTCTTACTATGTTTTGAACCATTCCTGCGACACTAGTTTTGGATTCCGATGCTTCACTTTAGGTTTACTGTATAACTCTGACCTTCTAATTGACAATGAACCACAGAAATTGCATCGGAAATAAGTACAAAAGGCACAGTGCCGACTTAAGTACAAGAAGACTGACTCTTCCTACTATCTATGTTTTGAACCATTCCTGTGACACTAGATATAGATTCCGATGCTTCACTCCAGGTTTACTGTATCCTTCCGACCTTATTGCCGATGAAACACGGAAATTGCATCGGAATTAAATACAAAAGCCACAATGTCGACTTAAGGACAAGAAGACTGACTCTTCTTACTGACTATGTTTTGAAGCATTCCTGTGACTCTAGTTATAGATTCCGATGCTTCACTTCAGGTTTACTGTATCCCTCTGACCTTCTTATTGACGATGAAACACAGAAATTGCATCGCAATTAAATACAAAAGCCACAATGCCGACTTTAATACAAGAAGACTGACTCTTCTTACTGTCTATGTTTTTAACCATTCCTGTGACACTAGTTATTGATTCCGATGCTTCACTCCAGGTTTACTGTATCCCTTGGACCTTCTTATTGACGATGAATCACAGAAATGGCATCGGAATTAAATACAAAAGGCATAATGCCGACTAAAGTACAAGAAGACTGACTCTTCTTACTGTCTATATTTTGAACCATTCCAGTGACACTAGTTATAGATTCCGATGCTTCACTTGAGGTTTACTGTATTCCTTGGACCTTCTTATTGACGATGAAAACACGTAAATTGCATCGGAATTAAATACAAAAGGCACAATGCCGACTTAAGTACGAGAAGACTCACTCTTCTTTCTGTCTATGCTTTGAACCATTACTGTGACACTAGTTATAGATTCCGATGCTTCACTCCAGGTTTACTGTATCCCTTGAACATTCTTATTGACGATGAAAAACAGATATTGCATCGGAATTAAATACAAAAGGCACAAGGCCGACTTAAGTACAAGAAGACTGACTCTTCCTACTGTCTATGTTTTGAACCATTTCTGTGACACTAGTTATAGAGTCCGATCCTGCACTTCAGGTTTACTGTATCCCTTGGACCTTCTTATTGACGATGAAACACAGAGATTGCATCGGAATTAAATATAAAAGGCACAATGCCGACTTAAGTACAGGAAGACTGACTCTTCTTACTGTCTATGTTTCAACCATTCCTGTGATTTTAGTTATAGATTCCGATGTTACACTTCCGGTTTACTGTGTCCCTCTGACCTTCTTATTGACGGTGAAACACAGAAATTGCATCGGAATTAAATACGAAAGGCACAATGCCGACTTAAGTACAAGAAGACTGACTCTTCTTACTGACTATGTTTTGAACCATTCCTGTGACACTAGTTTTAGTTTCCGATGCTTCACTTCAGGTTTACTGTATCCCTTGGACCTTCTCATTGACGATGAAACACAGAAATTGCATCGGGATTAAATAGAATGGCACAATGACGACTTAAGTACAAGAAGAGTGACTCTTGTTACTGTCTATGTATTCTACCAATCCTGTGACACTAGTTATAGATTCCGATGCTTCACTTCAGGTTTACTGTATCCCTCTGACTTATTGCCGAAGAAACACAGAAATTTCATCGGAATTAAATACAAAAGGCACAATGGCGACTTAAGGAAAAGAAGACTGTCTCCTCTAACTGACTATGTTTTGAACCATTCCTGTGACACTAGTTGTAGATTCCGATGCATCACTTCAGGTTTACTGTATCCTTTGGACCTTCTCATTGACGATGAAACACAGAAATTGCATCGTGATTAAATAGAAAAGGCACAATGACGACTTAAGTACAAGAAGACTGACTCTTCTTACTGTCTATGTATTCTACCATTCTTGTGACACTAGTTATAGATTCCGATGCTTCACTCCAGGTTTACTGTATCCCTAGGACCTTCTTATTGACGATGAAACACAGAAATTGCATCGGAATTAAATAGAAAAGGCACAATGCTGACTTAAGTACAAGAAGACTAACTCTTCTTACTGATTATAGTTTGAACCATTCCTGTGACACTAGTTATAGATTCCGATACTTTACTTCTGGTTTACTGTGTACCTTGGACCTTCTTATTGACGTCGAAACACAGAAATTGCATCGGAATTAAATACAAAAGGCACAATGGCGACTTAAGTACAAGCAGACTGACTCTTCTTACTATGTTTTGAACCATTCCTGTGACACTAGTTATAGATTCCGATGCTTCACGTTAGGTTTACTGTATACCTTGGACCTTCTTAGTGACGAAGAAACACAGAAATTGCATCGGAATTAAATACAAAAGGCACAATGCCGATTGAAGTACAAGAAGACTGACTCTTCCTACTGTCTATGTTTTGAACCATTCCTGCGACACTAGTTTTGGATTCCGATGCTTCACTTTAGGATTACTGTATCACTCTCACCTTCTAATTGACAATGAACCATAGAAATTGCATCGGAAATAAGTACAAAACGCACAATGCCGACTTAAGTACAAGAAGACTGACTCTTCCTACTGTCTATGTTTTGAACCATTCCTGTGACACTAGTTATAGATTCCGATGCTTCACTTCAGGTTTACTGTATCCTTCTGACTTTATTGCCGATGAAACACAGATATTGCATCGGAATTAAGTACAAACGGCACAATGTCGACTTAAGGACAAGAAGACTGACTCTTCTTACTGACTATGTTTTGAAGCATTCCTGTGACTCTAGTTATGGAATCCGATGCTTCACTTCAGGTTTACTGTATCCCTCGGACCTTCTTATTGACGATGAAACACAGAAATTGCATCGCAATTAAATACAAAAGCCACAATGCCGACTTAAATACAAGAAGACTGACTCTTCTTACTGTCTATGTTTTTAACCATTCCTGTGACACTAGTTATTGATTCCGATGCTTCACTCCAGGTTTACTGTATCCCTTGGACCTTCTTATTGACGATGAAACACAGAAATTGCATCGGAATTAAATACAAAAGGCACAAAGCCGACTGAAGTACAAGAAGACTGACTCTTCCTACTGTCTATGTTTTGAACGATTCCTGCGACACTAGTTTTGGATTCCGATGCTTCACTTTAGGTTTACTGTATCACTCTGACCTTCTAATTGACAATGAACCATAGAAATTGCATCGGAAATAAGTACAAAACGCACAATGCCGACTTAAGTACAAGAAGACTGACTCTTCCTACTGTCTATCTTTTGAACCATTCCTGTGACACTAGTTATAGATTCCGATGCTTCACTTCAGGTTTACTGTATCCTTCTGACCTTATTGCCGATGAAACACAGAAATTGCATCGGAATTAAGTACAAAAGGCACAATGTCGACTTAAGGACAAGAAGACTGACTCTTCTTACTGACTACGTTTTGAAGCATTCCTGTGACTCTAGTTATAGAATCCGATTCTTCACTTCAGGTTTACTGTATCCCTCGGACCTTCTTATTGACGATGAAACACAGAAATTGCATCGCAATTAAATACAAAAGCCACAATGCCGACTTAAATACAAGAAGACTGACTCTTCTTACTGTCTCTGTTTTTAACCATTCCTGTGACACTAGTTATTGATTCCGATTCTTCACTCCAGGTTTACTGTATCCCTTGGACCTTCTTATTGAGGATGAAACACAGAAATTGCATCGGAATTAAATACAAAAGGCACAATGCCGACTTAAGTACACGAAGACTGACTCTTCTTACTGACTATGTTTGAACCATTCCTGTGACACTAGTTTTAGATTCCGACGCTTCACTTCCGGTTTATTGTATCCCCCTGACCTTCTTATTGACGATGAAACACAGAAATTGCATCGGAATTAAATACAAAATAGACAATGCCGACTTAAGTACAAGAAGACTGACTCTTCTTACTGTCTATGTAATCTACCATTCTTGTGACACTAGTTATAGATTCCGATGCTTCACTCCAGGTTTACTGTATCCCTTGGACCTTCTTATTGACGATGAAACACAGAAATTGCATCGGAATTAAGTAGAAAAGGCACAATGCCGACTTAAGTACAAGAAGACTGACTCTTCTTACTGATTATAGTTTGAACCACTCCTGCGACACTAGTTATAGATTCCGATACTTTACTTCAGGTTTACTGTGTACCTTGGACCTTCTTATTGACGATGAAACACAGAAATTGCATCGGAATTAAATACAAAAGGCACAATGGCGACTTAAGTACAAGCAGACTGACTCTTCTTACTATGTTTTGAACCATTCCTGTGACACTAGGTATCGATTCCGATGCTTCACTTCAGGTTTACTGTATCCCTTGGACCTTCTTATTGACGATGAAACACAGAAATTGCATCGGGATTAAATAGAAAAGGCACAATGACGACTTAAGTACAAGAAGACTGACTCTTCTTTCTGTCTATGTATTCTACCATTCTTGAGACACTAGTTCTAGATTCCGATGCTTCACTCCAGGTTTACTGTATCCCTTGGACCTTCTTATTGACGATGAAACACAGAAATTGCATCGGAATTAAATAGGAAAAGCACAATGCCGACATAAGTACAAGAAGACTGACACTTCTTACTGATTATAGTTTGAACCATTCCTGTGACACTAGTTATAGAATCCGATACTTTACTTCAGGTTTACTGTGTACCTTGGACCTTCTTATTGACGATGAAACACTGAAGTTGCATCGGAATTAAATACAAAAGGCACAATGGCGACTAAAGGACAAGCAGACTGACTCTTCTTACTTTGTTTTGAACCATTCCTGTGACACTAGGTATAGATTCCGATGCTTCACTTCAGGTTTACTGTATCCCTTGGACCTTCTTATTGACGATGAAATACAGAAATTGCATCGGGATTAAATAGAAAAGGCACAATGACGACTTAAGTACAAGAAGACTGACTCTTCCTACTGTCTATGTTTTGAACCATTCCTGTGACACTAGTTATAGATTGCGATGCTTCACTTCAGGTATACTGTTTCCCTTGGACATTCTTATTGACGATGTAACACAGAAATTGCATCGGAATTAAAAACAAAAGGCACAATGCCGACTTAAGTACAAGAAGACTGACTCTTCCTCCTGTCTATGTTTTGAACCATTTCTGTGACACTAGTTATAGAGTCCGATGCTGCACTTCAGGTTTACTGTATCCCATGGACCTTCTTATTGACGATGAATCACAGATATTGCATCGGAATTAAATACAAAAGGTACAATGCCGACTTAAAGACAAGAAGACTGACTCTTCTTACTGTCTATGCTTTGAACCATTACTGTGACACTAGTTATAGATTCCGATGCTTCACTCCAGGTTTACTGTATCCCTTGGACCTTCTTATTGACGATGAAACACAGAAATTGCATCCGAATTAAATACAAAAGGCACAATGCCGACTTAAGTACAAGAAGACTGACTCTTCTTACTGACTATGTTTGAACCATTCCTGTGGATCTAGTTTTAGATTCCGATGCTTCACTTCAGGTTTACTGTATCCCCCTGACCTTCTTATTGACGATGAAACACAGAAATTGCATCGGAATTAAATACAAAAGGGACAATGCCGACTTAAGTACAAGAAGACTGACTCTTCTTACTGACTATGTTTTGAACCATTCCTGTGGCACTAGTTTTAGATTCCGATGCTTCACTTCAGGTTTACTGTTTCCCTTGGACCTTCTTATTGACGATGAAACACAGAGATTGCATCGGAATTAAATAGAAAAGGCACATTGCCGACTTAAGTACAAGAAGACTGACTCTTCTTACTGTCTATGTTTTGAACCATTCCTGTGGCACTAGTTTTAGATTCCGATGCTTCACTTCATGTTTACAGTTTCCCTTGGACCTTCTTATTGACGAAGAAACACAGAAATTGCATCGGAATTAAATAGAAAAGGCACAATGCCGACTTAAGTACAAGAAGACTGACTCTTCCTACTGTCTATGTTTGAACCATTTCTGTGACACTAGTTATAGAGTCCGATGCTTCACTTCAGGTTTGCTGAATCCCTTGGAATTTCTTATTGACGATGAATCACAGAAATGGCATCGGAATTAAATACAAAAGGCACAATGCCGACTAAAGTACAAGAAGACTGACTCTTCCTACTGTCTATGTTTTGAACCATGTCTGTGACACTAGTTATAGAGTCCGATGCTGCACTTCAGGTTTACTGTATCCCTTGGATCTTCTTATTGACGATGAAACACAGAAATTGCATCGGAATTAAAAAAAAAATGCACAATGCCGACTTAAAGACAAGAAGACTGACTCTTCTTAATTACAATGCTTTGAACCATTACTGTGACACTAGTTATAGATTCCGATGCTTCACTCCAGGTTTACTGTATCCCTTGGACCTTCGTATTGACGATGAAACACAGAAAGTGCATCGGAATTAAATACAAAAGGCACAATGCCGACTTAAGTACAAGAAGACTGACTCTTCTTACTGTCTATGTTTGAACCATTCCTGTGATATTAGTTATAGATTCCGATATTACACTTCCGGTTTACTGTATCCCTTGGACCTTCTTATTGACGGTGAAACACAGAAATTGCATCTGAATTAAATACGAAAGGCACAATGCCGACTTAAGTACAAGAAATCTGACTCTTCTTACTGACTATGTTTTGAACCATTCCTGTGCCACTAGTTTTAGTTTCCGATGCTTCACTTCAGGTTTACTGTATCCCTCTGACCTTATTGCCGAAGAAACACAGAAATTGCATCGGAATTAAATACAAAAGGCACAATGGTGACTTAAGGAGAAGAAGACGGTCTCTTCTAACTGACTATGTTTTGAACCATTCCTGTGACACTAGTTATAGATTGCGATGCTTCACTTCAGGTTTACTGTTTCCCTTGGACCTTCTTATTGACGATGAAACACAGAAATTGCATCGGAATTAAAAACAAAAGGCACAATGCCGACTTAAGTACAAGAAGACTGACTCTTCCTACTGTCTATGTTTTGAAACATTTCTGTGACACTAGTTATAGAGTCCGATGCTGCACATCAGGTTTACTGTATCCCTTGGACCTTCTTATTGACGATGAAACACAGAAATTGCATCGGAATTAAAAACAAAAGGCACAATGCCGACTTAAGTACAAGAAGACTGACTCTTCCTACTGTCTATGTTTTGAACCATTTCTGTGACACTAGTTATAGAGTCCGATGCTGCACTTCAGGTTTACTGTATCCCTTGGACCTTCTTATTGACGATGAAACACAGATATTGCATCGGAATTAAATACAAAAGGCACAATGCCGACTTAAAGACAAGCAGACTGAGTCTTCTTACTGTCTATGCTTTGAACCATTACTGAGACACTAGTTATAGATTCCGATGCTTCACTTCAGGTTTACTGTATCCCTTGGACCTTCTTATTGACGATGATACACAGAAATTGCATCCGAATTAAATATAAAAGGCACAACGCCGACTTAAGTACAAGAAGACTGACTCTTCTTACTGTCTATGTTTGAACGATTCCTGTGACACTAGTTATAGATTCCGATGCTACACTTCCGGTTTACTGTATCCCTATGACCTTCTTATTGACGGTGAAACACAGAAATTGCATCGGAATTAAATAGAAAAGGCACAATGCCGACTTAAGTACAAGAAGACTGACTCTTCTTACTGATAATAGTTTGAACCATTCCTGTGACACTAGTTATAGATTCCGACACTTTACTTCAGGTTTACTGTGTACCTTGGACCTTCTTATTGACGATGAAACACAGAAATTGCATCGGAATTAAATACAAAAGGCACAATGGCGACTTAAGTACAAGCAGACTGACTGTTCTTACTATGTTTTGAACCATTCCTGTGACACTAGTTATAGATTCCGATGCTTCACTTCAGGTTTACTGTATCCTTTGGACCTTCATATTGTCGATGAAACACAGAAATTGCATCGGAATTAAATACAAAAGGCACAATGACGACTTAAGTACAAGAAGACTGACTCTTCCTACTGGCTATGTATTCTACCATTCTTGTTACACTAGTTATAGATTCCGATGCTTCACTCCAGGTTTACTGTATCCCTAGGACCTTCTTATTGACGATGAAACACAGAAATTGCATCGGAATTAAATAGAAAAGGCACAATGCTGACTTAAGTACAAGAAGACTAACACTTCTTACTGATTATAGTTTGAACCATTCCTGTGACACTAGTTATAGATTCCGATACCTTACTTTAGGTTTACTGTGTACCTTGGACCTTCTTATTGACGACCAAACACAGAAATTGCATCGGAATTAAATACAAAAGGCACAATGGCGACTTAAGTACAAGCAAACTGACTCTTCTTACTATGTTTTGAACCATTCCTGTGACACTAGTTATAGATTCCGATGCTTCACTTTAGGTTTACTGTATACCTTGGACCTTCTTAGTGACGAAGAAACACAGAAATTGCATCGGAATTAAATACAAAAGGCACAATGCCGACTGAAGTACAAGAAGACTGACCCTTCCTACTGTCTATGTTTTGAACCATTCCTGCGACACTAGTTTTGGATTCCGATGCTTCACTTTAGGTTTAATGTATCACTCTGACCTTCTAATTGACAATGAACCATAGAAATTGCATCGGAAATAAGTACAAAACGCACAATACCGACTTAAGTACAAGAAGACTGACTCTTCCTACTGTCTATGTTTTGAACCATACCTGTGACACTAGTTATAGATTCCGATGCTTCACTTCAGGTTTACTGCATCCTTCTGACCTTATTGCCGATGAAACACAGAATTTGCATCGCAATTAAATACAAAAGCCACAATGCCGACTTAAATATAAGAAGACTGACTCTTCTTACTGTCTATGTTTTTAACCATTCCTATGACACTAATTATTGATTCCGATGCTTCACTCCAGGTTTACTGTATCCCTTGGACCTTCTTATTGAGGATGAAACACAGAAATTGCATCGGAATTAAATACAAAAGGCACAATGCCGACTTAAGTACAAGAAGACTGACTCTTCTTAATGACTATGTTTGAACCATTCCTGTGACACTAGTTTTAGATTCCGACGCTTCACTTCAGGTTTATTGTATCCCCCTGACCTTCTTATTGACGATGAAACACAGAAATTGCATCGGAATTAAATACAAAATAGACAACGCCGACTTAAGTACAAGAAGACTGACTCTTCTTACTGTCTATGTAATCTACCATTCTTGTGACACTAGTTATAGATTCCGATGCTTCACTCCAGGTTTACTGTATCCCTTGGACCTTCTTATTGACGATGAAACACAGAAATAGCATCGGAATTAAATAGAAAAGGCTCAATGCCGACTTAAGTACAAGCAGACTGACTCTTCTTACTGATTATAGTTTGAACCACTCCTGCGACACTAGTTATAGATTCCGATACTTTACTTCAGGTTTACTGTGTACCTTGGACCTTCTTATTGACGATGAAACACAGAAATTGCATCGGAATTAAATACAAAAGGCACAATGGCGACTTAAGTACAAGCAGACTGACTCTTCTTACTATGTTTTGAACCATTCCTGTGACACTAGGTATAGATTCCGATGCTTCACTTCAGGTTTACTGTATCCCTTGGACCTTCTTATTGACGATGAAACACAGAAATTGCATCGGGATTAAATAGAAAAGGCACAATGACGACTTAAGTACAAGAAGACTGACTCTTCTTTCTGTCTATGTATTCTACCATTCTTGTGACACTAGTTATAGATTCCGATGCTTCACTCCAGGTTTACTGTATCCCTTGGACCTTCTTATTGACGATGAAACACAGAAATTGCATCGGAATTAAATAGGAAAAGCACAATGCCGACTTAAGTACAAGAAGACTGACTCTTCTTACTGATTATAGTTTGAACCATTCCTGTGACACTAGTTATAGATTCCGATACTTTACTTCAGGTTTACTGTGTACCTTGGACCTTCTTATTGACGTTG